>NW_022261979.1:7679292-7736792 GCF_002021735.2 Oncorhynchus kisutch | reverse complement strand
GTCTCATCTTCACCATGAAATGAATCACTAAGAATCATCTCTCATCTTCACCATGAAATGAATCACTAAGCATCGTGTCTCATCTTCACCATGAAATGAATCAAAGAATCATGTCTCATCTTCACCATGAAATGAATCACTAAGAATCGTGTCTCATTTTAACCATGAAATGAATCACTAAGAATCATCTCTCATCTTCACCATGAAATGAATCACTAAGCATCGTGTCTCACATAGCTGGTGTAACTGAGTCAGGTTTGTAGGCCTCCTTGCTCGTACATGCTTTTTTAGTTCTGCCCACAAATGTTGGTCAGGGCTTTGTGATGGCCACTCCAATACCTTGATTTTATTGTCCTTAAGCCATTTTGCTACAACTTTGGAAGTATGCTTGAGGTCATTGTGTTGCTAACCCCTGTGTTGCTGACCCCTGTGTTGCTGACCCCCGTGTTACTGACCCCCGTGTTGCTGACCCCCGTGTTGCTGACCCCCGTGTTGCTGACCCCTGTGTTGCTGACCCCCGTGCTGCTGACCCCCGTGTTGCTGACCCCTGTGTTGCTGACCCCTGTGTTGCTGACCCCTGTGTTGCTGACCCCCGTGTTGCTGACCCCTGTGTTGCTGACCTCCGTGTTGCTATCCCCTGTGTTGCTGACCCCCGTGTTACTGACCCCTGTGTTACTGACCCCCGTGTTGCTGACCCCTGTGTTGCTGACCCCCGTGTTGCTGACCCCCGTGTTACTGACCCCGTGTTGCTGACCCCTGTGTTTTCTTGACCCACGTGTTATTGACCCCATGCTGCTGACCCCGTGTTGCCGACCCCTGTGTTTACTGACCCCCGTGTTACTGACCCCGTGTAGCTGACCCCGTGTTACTGACCCCGTGTTGCTGACCCCTGTGTTTACTGACCCCCGTGTTAGTGACCCCGTGTTGCTGACCCCTGTGTTTACTGACCCCTGTGTTACTGACCCCGTGTTGCTGACCCCGTGTTACTGACCCCTGTGTTACTGACCCCCGTGTTACCGACCCCCCCGTGTTGCTGACCCCTGTGTTACTGACCCCCCGTGTTGCTGACCCCTGTGTTACTGACCCCCCGGTGTTGCTGACCCCTGTGTTACTGACCCCCCCGTGTTGCTGACCCCTGTGTTACTGACCCCCCGGTGTTGCTGACCCCGGTTTTACCTCTGCGGCTGTATTTAGATGGTACTGTATTTTTAAATACTGTTAGCGCGCGTGTCACCTGCTGAGTGGTGGTGGTAACGATGCCCTGTTGGAGGCGGTAGGCCTGCTCCTGGAGGTATTGACGAGTCTCATGGTTCCGGAACAGGTAGTTCTCAATCTGAAGAGAGCAGAGAGCATTACACTGTCAGACATTTGTCATAGCAATGATATCCAAGTAGAAGAATAGTTGTAAATCAAAGATTTTGTTATTGTATTTGTGTGTTAGGTGAATATATATGTTTTTGTTTTTGTACCCAGACTACACAACAAATCCCAATTGGAAAAATAATCATATTGATTGATAGTTCAACCAGTTCCTCAGAGGTTTGAAGAGTCTGACTCACCTTCAGTCTTCTCTGGGCTTTAAGAGTCTGACTCACCTTGAGCAGGGCATGTTCAGTCTTCTCTGGGCTTTAAGAGACTGACTCACCTTGAGCAGGGCATCTTCAGTCTTCTCTGGGCTGGCTTTAAGAGACTGACTCACCTTGAGCAGGGTGTCCTCAGTCTCCTCTGGGCTGGCTTTAAGAGACGAACTCACCTTCAGTCTTCTCTGGGCTGGCTTTAAGAGACTGACTCACCTTGAGCAGGGCATCCTCAGTCTTCTCTGGGCTGGCTTTAAGAGACTGACTCACTTTGAGCAGGGCATCCTCAGTCTTCTCTGGGCTGGCTTTAAGAGACTGACTCACCTTGAGCAGGGCATCCTCAGTCTTCTCTGGGCTGGCTTTGAGAGCCTGAGACGCATCGATGATGGGGATAGGCATGAACCGGATGGTGAAGTTTCTGTCAATGAGATGGACGGTCCCATAAATTTAGCATAGTTTAAACAGATAGTATAATGTACTTATTCATTCCAGTCAAATTTAACCAGATATTGTCATTCATATTTAAACATTATGACTCAGTTAGTTATAGAAATCTGAATTGGTTTAAAAGCCAGTCATGAACTAACACAGTATCTGATTCAACTAATGTGATTCTTTTTGCATTATAATGCATAAAGTATCTGATTCAACTAAAATGATTCTATCTTTAACATTTTAATGTATACAGTATCTGATTCAACTAATGTGATTCTTTTAGCATTATAATGCATACAGTGTGTGTGTGTGTGTGTGTGTGTGTGTGTGTGTGTGTGTGTGTGTGTGTGTGTGTGTGTGTGTGTGTGTGTGTGTGTGTGTGTGTGTGTGTGTGTGTGTGTATGTGTGTGTGAGGGCCCGGCCCCTGGCTGCTGACAGAGAGAAGAGCAGGTCTGAAACAAGCCATTTCATCTCCTAATTGATTGTGACTTGACATCGTTAAGTGAGGTTACTGATCCTCTGCAGTTGGAAAGTCAGCCCAGAATAGTACATTAATAATGAGAGAGAGAGAGAGAAAAAGAGAGAGAGACAGAGAGAGAGAGAGAGAGAGAGAGAGACAGAGACAGAGACAGAGAGACAGAGAGAGAGACAGAGAGAGAGACAGAGAGAGAGACAGAGAGAGACAGAGAGAGACAGAGAGAGACAGAGAGAGACAGAGAGAGAGAGACAGAGAGAGAGACAGAGAGAGAGACAGAGAGAGAGACAGAGAGACAGAGAGAGAGAGAGAGAGAGAGACAGAGAGAGAGAGAGAAAAAGAGAGAGACAGAGAGAGACAGAGAGAGACAGAGAGAGAGAGACAGAGAGAGAGACAGAGAGAGACATAGAGAGAGAGACAGAGAGAGAGAGAGAGAGAGGGAGAGACAGACAGAAAGGCCTCAGTGTGTCACTAAAGGGAATAGTTAATGACTGAACCTTACAGAGACTCAGGGACGACCAGCTCCTACGATACCTGATCTAACACACTCCTCTACATAACTGGAACCTCCTTCAAACACGGCTCATCTGGGACAACTAGAATATACATCCACTCACTATAGGGGCCTTGATCAACAGTCTCACAACAAGCCAACGCTCCGGAAACATCTTGGGATTGATATCACCGTTTGGTTAAAGAAAAAAAGAGCTGTAAAAAGCAACAGTCGCTTTGAAAATCTCTTTTGTATTTATCGAGATGCAGCTTTTACGTCTCCGAGGGACAGCTAAGGAACTGGCTCAATATGTTCAGTCAGACCGACCTGACGTGTCACTATTCCTCAGTGAAATCACAGCCAGAGCAGGTAGCAGACTGAACAGGGTCTATTCAGACAGGGGAACAGGTTTGGCCGATGGGAATATGAGGTCGGGGAGAACATATAGCAGCCTATACTGTAGTACTAAAGCCAGGGTGTTTACCTAAAGATGGTCACTTCTCTAGTAAACCCAGGGTGTTTACCTAAAGATGGCCACTTCTCTAATAAACCCAGGGTGTTTACCTAAAGATGGCCACTTCTCTAGTAGACCCAGGGTGTTTACCTAAAGATGGCCACTTCTCTAGTAGACCCAGGGTGTTTACCTAAAGATGGCCACTTCTCTAGTAGACCCAGGGTGTTTACCTAAAGATGGCCACTTCTCTAATAAACCCAGGGTGTTTACCTAAAGATGGCCACTTCTCTAGTAAACCCAGGGTGTTTACCTAAAGATGGCCACTTCTCTAGTAAACCCAGGGTGTTTACCTAAAGATGGTCAGCTATCTAGTAGACCCAGGGTGTTTACCTAAAGATGGCCACTTCTCTAGTAAACCCAGGGTGTTTACCTAAAGATGGTCAGCTATCTAGTAGACCCAGGGTGTTTACCTAAAGATGGCCACTTCTCTAGTAAACCCAGGGTGTTTACCTAAAGATGGCCACTTCTCTAATAAACCCAGGGTGTTTACCTAAAGATGGCCACTTCTCTAATAAACCCAGGGTGTTTACCTAAAGATGGCCACTTCTCTAGTAAACCCAGGGTGTTTACCTAAAGATGGCCACTTCTCTAGTAAACCCAGGGTGTTTACCTAAAGATGGTCAGCTATCTAGTAGACCCAGGGTGTTTACCTAAAGATGGCCACTTCTCTAGTAAACCCAGGGTGTTTACCTAAAGATGGTCAGCTATCTAGTAGACCCAGGGTGTTTACCTAAAGATGGCCACTTCTCTAGTAAACCCAGGGTGTTTACCTAAAGATGGTCAGCTATGTAGTAGACCCAGGGTGTTTACCTAAAGATGGCCACTTCTCTAGTAAACCCAGGGTGTTTACCTAAAGATGGCCACTTCTCTAATAAACCCAGGGTGTTTACCTAAAGATGGTCAGCTATCTAGTAGACCCAGGGTGTTTACCTAAAGATGGTCAGCTATCTAGTAGGCCCAGGGTGTTTACCTAAAGATGGCCACTTCTCTAGTAAACCCAGGGTGTTTACCTAAAGATGGTCAGCTATCTAGTAGACCCAGGGTGTTTACCTAAAGATGGCCACTTCTCTAGTAAACCCAGGGTGTTTACCTAAAGATGGTCACTTCTCTAATAAACCCAGGGTGTTTACCTAAAGATGGCCACTTCTCTAGTAGTTTACCTAAAGATGGCCACTTCTCTAGTAGTTTATCTAAAGATGGCCACTTCTATAGTATACCCAGGGTGTTTACCTAAAGATGGCCACTTCTATAGTAGACCCACGGTGTTTACCTAAAGATAGCCAGTTATCTAGTAAACCCAGGGTGTTTACCTAAAGATAGCCAGTTATCTCTTAGCTACAGTCCCTCTTCCCTGGACTATGTAAACTGGAAACCATATATCCTGAGGATGCATTTATTGTAACTGACAGTGAGGTGAAGAAGGCGTAACAGCGCCTCTTCAAACTCAGGAGGCTGAAGAAATGTGACTTGTCACCCAAAACCCTGACAAACTTTTATGGATGCACAATCAAGAGAATCCTGTCGCGCTGTATCACAGCCTGGTACAGCAACTAAACCGCCCTCAACCGCAAGGCTCTCCAGAGGGTGATGAGGTCTGCACAACGCATCACCAGGAGCAAACTACCTGCTCTCCAGGATACCTACAGCACCCGATGTCACAGGAAGGCCAAAAAGATCATCATGGACAACAACCACCCAAGCCACTGCCTGTTCACCCCGCTACCATCCAGAAGGCAAGGTCAGTACAGGTGCATCAAAGCTGGGACAGAGAGACTGAAAAACAGCTTCTATCTCAAGGCCATCAGACTGCTAAACAGCCATCACTAGCACAGAGAGACTGCTGCCTACATTGAGACCCAATCACTGGCCACTTTAATAATGGATCACTTGTCACTTTATACAATGGATCACTAGTCACTTTATACAATGGATCACTAGCCACTCTAAATAATGGCACTTTAATAATGTTTACATATCTTACATCACATGTATATACTGTATTTTATACCATCTATTGCCTATGCCGCTTGGCCATCGCTCATCCATATACTTACATGTACATATTCTTATTCCATCCCTTTAGATTTGTCTACATTAGGTAGTTGTTGGGGAATTGTTAGATTACTTGTTAGATTTGTCTACATTAGGTAGTTGTTGTGGAATTGTTAGATTACTTGTTATATATTACTGTACTGTCGGAACTAGAAGCACAAGCATCGCATTAACATCTGCTAACCATGTGTATGTGACGGTCTCTCTCCCCCTCCCCCATCCCCATTTCCCCCTTCTCTTTTCCTCTACCCTCGCTCTCTCCATCTCTCCCCTTCTCTCTTCCTCTCGCCACTCTCCATATCTCCCCTTCTCTCTCCCTCTCCATCTCTCTCCCCTTCTCTCTCCCTCTCCCCACTCTTCCTCTCCCTCTCAATCTCTCTCCCCTTCTCTCTCCCTCTCCCCACTCTTCATCTCTCTCTCCATATCTCCCATTCTCTCTCCCTCTCCCTACTCTCCCTCTCTCTCTCCATATCTCCCATTCTCTCTCCCTCTCCCCTCTCTCCATCTCTTCCCTTCTCTCTCCCTCTCCATCTCTCCCCATCTCTCACCCTCTTCTCTCTCCATCTCTCTCCCCTCTTCTCTCCACCATGTGTACCACAGGGTCCACATCCATCCTCATCACAAAGCAAATTACAAATCACCAGCCTCCCAGATTCCTCACAGGGCGCTAGTTAAGCATCCAACCAGCCAACGTTTATTGTTGTGCAGCAATTACAGAATGTAGATTCTATTTAAATGAGGATGAAACAAAGAAAATGCCCAGACACTCATGACTGAGTGGATCCTAATATCATTCAGCTCTAAATTCATAGACAGCCAATCACATGGTGCCCTGTCTGGTGCTTGTCTGCCATTCCTCCTCTCTCTCTATCCTATTTCTCTCCTGCTGCACCCTCCACTTTCTCTTTTCCTCCCCCCTCCTCTATCTCTCTCTCTGCTAACCTCCTCTCTACCCCCCCATTCAACCCTCTCTCCTTGTCTGGTGCTTGTCTGCCATTCCCCCCTCTCTCTCTGTCTCTCTGTCTCTCTGTCTCTCTGTCTCTCTCTCTCTCTCTCTCTCTCTCTCTCTCTCTCTCTCTCTCTCTCTCTCTCTCTCTCTCTCTCTCTCTCTCTCTGTCTCTCTCTCTCTCTCTCTCTGCTAACCTCCTCTCTACCCCCCATTCAACCCTCTCCCCCTCCGCCCTGTCTGTGCTTCCAGGGATGAACAGCAGGCCCAGAGCCAAGCAGAGCAGAGAGGTACACAATAACCACACTGTTTTCTTTCCTCACCACAGCAGCCTGCTGTATCATCATTTGTATTCTGGAACTGTTCCTGGTCATAATAATTCACCACAGTAGTGGTTAGAGTGTAGGGACGGCAGGTAGCCTAGTGGTTAGAGTGTAGGGACGGCAGGTAGCCTAGTGGTGAGAGTGTAGGGACGGCAGGTAGCCTAGTGGTTAGAGTGGAGGGACGGCAGGGTAGCCTAGTGGTTAGAGTGGAGGGACGGCAGGTAGCCTAGTTGGTTAGAGTGTAGGGGCAGGCAGGTAGCCTAGTGGTTAGAGTGGAGGGACGGCAGGTAGCCTAGTGGTTAGAGTGGAGGGACGGCAGGTAGCCTAGTGGTTAGAGTTTAGGGACGCAGGCAGGTAGCCTGGGGTCATTGTAAATAAGAATTTGTTCTTAACTGACTTCCCTAGTTAAATAAAAAAATATGCCCTCTTGTGATGTTTCTGGTCATATTCACTACAGTACTAGCTAGATCTCCATTGGTCCTCTGGTCATATTCACTACAGTACTAACTAGATCTCCATTGGTCCTCTGGTCATATTCACTACAGTACTAGCTAGATCTCCATTGGTCCTCTGGTCATATTCACTACAGTACTAGCTAGATCTCCATTGGTCCTCTGGTCATATTCACTACAGTACTAGCTAGATCTCCGTTGGTCCTCTGGTCATATTCACTACAGTACTAACTAGATCTCCATTGTTCCTCTGGTCATATTCACTACAGTACTAACTAGATCTCCATTGTTCCTCTGGTCATATTCACTACAGTACTAGGCTGCCTGCCTGCCCCTCTCTGACATCTCTTTCCAGAGGCTCTTCCATCCTCCCCCTTCCTCCTCTCCACCTCCTCTCCTCCTCGAGACATACTCATATGACTGCTACATCCTTCCTGTTACAGCTTAGCAGACACACACACACAGACAGAATCCCATTGCTACTCACTTCTCCAGAGCAGCTGCTACATCCTGAAGACCTTGAGGACTGATGTTGTTCTTATCCCAGATCACCGTCCTGGTGAAACAGATCAGAATCATCATTCACATATCAAACCATCCCACTGTCTTGTTTCTACGGTAACACACTTTAACAGAGAGACAAACTGAGACAGTCCTCTCTGCTCCAAACCATCATCAGAGTGTCTGAGACAGTCCTCTCCTCACCTTAGTTTGCTGTTGATCTGCAGGGCCTTGGCCAGCATCTTAGCCCCCATGTCCCCCATGGCGTTCCCACTGATATCCACCCTGGTCAGACTGGTGTTGCTGCCCAGAGCATTCAGCACAATGGTGAGGTCCGTCTTCAGCTTAGAGTCAGCCAGGGACAGAGACGTCAGGGGCTGCAGGGGGACAAGGGATACTCAATCATTCATTCAATAAATACATTTATTTATATAGCCCTTCGTACATCAGCTGATATCTCAAAGTGCTGTACAGAAACCCAGCCTAAAACCCCAAACAGTAACCTCAGCCTAAACCCTAACCCTTTACAGTAACCTCAGCCTAAACCCTTTACAGTAACATCAGCCTAAACCCTAACCCTTTACAGTAACCTCAGCCTAAACCCCAAACAGTAACCCAGCCTAAACCCTTTACAGTAACCCAGCCTAAAACCCCAAACAGTAACCTCAGCCTAAACCCTAACCCTTTACAGTAACCTCAGCCTAAACCCTTTACAGTAACATCAGCCTAAAGCCTAACACTTTCACAGTAGCCTCAGCCTAAACCCCAAACAGTAACCCAGCCTAAACCCTAACCCTTTTACAGTAACCCAGCCTAAACCCTTTACAGTAACCCAGCCTAAACCGTTTTACAGTAACCTCAGCCTAAACCCTAACCCTTTTACAGTAACCCAGCCTAAACCCTTTACAGTAACCTCAGCCTAAAGCCTAACACTTTCACAGTAGCCTCAGCCTAAACCCCAAACAGTAACCCAGCCTAAACCCTAACCCTTTTACAGTAACCCAGCCTAAACCCTTTACAGTAACCCAGCCTAAACCCTTTTACAGTAACCTCAGCCTAAACCCTAACCCTTTTACAGTAACCCAGCCTAAACCCTTTACAGTAACATCAGCCTAAAGCCTAACACTTTCACAGTAGCCTCAGCCTAAACCCCAAACAGTAACCCAGCCTAAACCCTAACCCTTTTACAGTAACCCAGCCTAAACCCTTTACAGTAACCCAGCCTAAACCCTTTTACAGTAACCCAGCCTAAACCCTAACCCTTTACAGTAACCTCAGCCTAAACCCTTTACAGTAACCTCAGCCTAAAGCCTAACACTTTCACAGTAGCCTCAGCCTAAACCCCAAACAGTAACCCAGCCTAAACCCTAACCCTTTTACAGTAACCCAGCCTAAACCCTTTACAGTAACCCAGCCTAAACCCTTTTACAGTAACCTCAGCCTAAACCCTAACCCTTTTACAGTAACCCAGCCTAAACCCTTTACAGTAACCCAGCCTAAACCCTTTACAGTAACCCAGCCTAAACCCTTTTACAGTAACCTCAGCCTAAACCCTAACCCTTTTACAGTAACCCAGCCTAAACCCTTTACAGTAACCCAGCTTAAACCCCAAACAGTAACCCAGCCTAAACCCCAAACAGTAACCCAGCCTAAACCCTAACCCTTTTACAGTAACCCAGCCTAAACCCTTTACAGTAACCCAGCCTAAACCCTAACCCTTTTACAGTAACCTCAGCCTAAACCATTTTACAGTAACCTCAGCCTAAAGCCTTTTACAGTAACCTCAGCCTAAACCATTTTACAGTAACCTCAGCCTAAACCCTTTTACAGTAACCTCAGCCTAAACCATTTTACAGTAACCTCAGCCTAAACCCTTTTACAGTAACCCAGCCTAAACCCTAACCCTTTACAGTAACCCAGCCTAAAGCCTTTCACAGTAACCTCAGCCTAAACCATTTTACAGTAACCTCAGCCTGAACCCTAACCCTTTACAGTAACCCAGCCTAAACCCTAACCCTTTACAGTAACCTCAGTCTAAACCCTTTACAGTAACCTCAGCCTAAACCATTTTACAGTAACCATCAGCCTGAACCCTAACCCTTTACAGTAACCCAGCCTAAACCCTAACCCTTTACAGTAACCTCAGTCTAAACCCTTTACAGTAACCTCAGCCTAAACCATTTTACAGTAACCTCAGCCTGAACCCTAACCCTTTACAGTAACCCAGCCTGAACCCTAACCCTTTACAGTAACCTCAGCCTAAAGCCCTTTACAGTAACCTCAGCCTAAACCCTTTTACAGTAACCTCAGTCTAAATCCTTTACAGTAACCTCAGCCTAAACTCTAAGAGCAAGCAGAAACAAAAGCACAGTGGCCAGGACAAACTAGAGAGGAACCAGTCTCAGAGGGGAGGCCCAAGAAGACTCAGTCTCCACAATGCTCATCTATGCTCCCATGTGAAGAAAAAAAACGGTGAAAGTTATTCTTCTTGTTAGACTCGTTATCTTTGATAGGCGTCTTGACTTTGAGCTTAGAAACAGTAAGACGTAAGAAATATACCTCACTTCAAAAAGCAACTACATTATTGGCCCGAATTTCATACCTTTTTACAGCTTGGCAGCTCAAGTCTTCATCACTATAACTTTGATCTCATTAAACTAAGTCCACAGACACAGCACCTCTCAGCAGGGAGATCAATTAACATAGGATCATTTTTTGCCTGACATTTCACATTTTTGGGGGGGGGATTTTCCTGGACATAATAAATGAAATGTGTGCCTTAGATATCCAAATGCAAAGCCTACAACTGGGATGAAATGCAGACAGACTTAGAGGCACAGCGTCGAGGTCAAAGCCAACGTCAAGCCTTTAAAAACATCCCATCTCTGCTCAGCAGGGAGCTGCATGTAGATTGACTAGATTTGAAACCATTTTGTCCGTTTTGACTGACTACAAAAAGACCTTGACCAGAGAGATTATAGCCACATTTCACACAGCTAACTGAAGAATAGCTTAGTATCCAGCTGGTTTGGTAGAGGGGAAGAGTGAGACGAGGGGAGACGAGGGAGGGGGAGACGGGGGGAGGGGGAGTACTGAAAGCATAAGCTACAGCTAGCTAGCACTGCAGTGCATTAAATGTGGTGAGTAGTTGACTCAAAGAGAAAGACAATAGTTGAACAGTTTTGAACAAACTTAATTTCTTCCAAACTTAACTTTTTTCCAGAATTAAGGAGAAGCAAGAGAGCGAGTGAGTGAGAGAGAAAGCTCTGTATATTTGGTAGTACATTTTTTCCACTTTCACATACTCAGCTAGCGTATGCAGCTAGCTAGTTTAGCCTACTCAAACACCCAGCTCAAACAGAGAGGGATGCTATGTTAGCTAGCTGGCTATGACTATCCAACAGAGAGGGATGCTATGTTAGCTAGCTGGCTATGACTATCCAACAGAGAGGAATGCTATGTTAGCTAGCTGGCTATGACTATCCAACAGAGAGGGATGCTATGTTAGCTAGCTGGCTATGACTATCCAACAGAGAGGAATGCTATGTTAGCTAGCTGGCTATGACTATCCAGCAGAGAGGGATGCTATGTTAGTTAGCTGGCTATGACTATCCAACAGAGAGGGATGCTATGTTAGTTAGCTGGCTATGACTATCCAACAGAGAGGGATGCTATGTTAGCTAGCTGGCTATGACTATCCAACAGAGAGGGATGCTATGTTAGCTAGCTGGCTATGACTATCCAACAGAGAGGGATGCTATGTTAGCTAGCTGGCTATGACTATCCAACAGAGAGGAATGCTATGTTAGCTAGCTGGCTATGACTATCCAGCAGAGAGGGATGCTATGTTAGTTAGCTGGCTATGACTATCCAACAGAGAGGGATGCTATGTTAGTTAGCTGGCTATGACTATCCAACAGAGAGGGATGCTACGTTAGCTAGCTGGCTATGACTATCCAACAGAGAGGGATGCTATGTTAGCTAGCTGGCTATGACTATCCAACAGAGAGGGATGCTATGTTAGCTAGCTGGCTATGACTATCCAACAGAGAGGGATGCTATGTTAGCTAGCTGGCTATGACTATCCAACAGAGAGGGATGCTATGTTAGTTAGCTGGCTATGACTATCCAACAGAGAGGGATGCTATGTTAGTTAGCTGGCTATGACTATCCAACAGAGAGGGATGCTATGTTAGCTAGCTGGCTATCCAACACTGGAACTCTTCCAAGTCAAGGTAAGCTTTTGATTTATTAATATATTGCCACCGGGACTCACTGGTGTAACTGCTAAACTGCTTGCTGCTGACTGTACACTGTACTGCATGATTGTAGCGGGTATACTAACGCGTTAGTTTGAGTACTTCTAGCCAACTATGACGGACAACAATGTATGCTGTGTGTAGCGGTCATGATATGAAGGTTTAGCTTGGAAAGTTTTTTTGGGTCTGGACACAGACAGCTGATGTGTTGTGCACTGAAGTCCACAACTGAAGGGAAAAGTTGAGAGGAGGAGAGCGCGTAGATAGATGTAAGAAGGAATTATATATACAACGAGCTGCTTGAATGTGGCTGCTATGAAAGCGAACTGTGTTTGCGTGTGATCAGGGGTGTATTCATTACGTTGAAAAACGTTTCTTAAACGGAAGCAAATGAAACGGGGATATAAACATACCTGAATTTGTCCAATAGAAACTCTCGTTTGCAACTGTTGGACTAATGACTACACCCTAGATCAGCTAGATGCAGGCAAGAGTGTTGAAGGCCGGAATGTGTCACCTTGATTACTCAAATTTCTCTCGACCTGTGTGCAACTACGTTGTAAACTTTCATTCATAGTCTAGTATCAACATCATGATGGGTATAGGGACAATTAGAATATCATGTAGTAGCCTAAACCTATCGATGTTACATTGAACTGGGTGAATGGAATATGAATGACAGCCATCCAATATGCTGTAATAGAAATAAGGCCATGTTAAAATAAATAAATCATCCTCCCTAATCTCAAACGGCACCAACCGTCACTGTAAAACATACACTTTTTTCCTGTATATTCTTATCCCATAAATCAGGGTTCAGACAGACAGTGGCAAGTCACATTCAAGGACTTTCAAGTATGTACTTTTTTAATAACTAATATTTATTTTCAAGGACCGCCAGGTCGCAGTTGTAAATGAGAACTTGTTCTCAACTAGCCTACCTGGTTAAATAAAGGTGAAATAAAATGTGTAAAAAATATATATTTGTAATAGTTCATATTATGCCATTGCTTCTAGTTGCCACCAGATGGCAGTATATCGCCACAACCTCATGAGAAAAAAACAACAACTTAGTATTCATCACTACCTTACAAGTTCTACTCAATAATACTTTGTTTCACTACTTACTACGTACACGAGTGGAAAGTCAGGCCTGATGATGTTGTAATATGAGTAGTGATGAGCAGAGTTGTAATTTGAGTAGTGATGAGCAGAGTTGTAATTTGAGTAGTGATGAGCAGAGTTGTAATATGAGTAGCGATGAGCAGAGTTGTAATATGAGTAGCGATGAGCAGAGGTGTAATATGAGTAGTGATGAGCAGAGGTGTAATATGAGTAGTGATGAGCAGAGGTGTAATATGAGTAGTGATGAGCAGAGGTGTAATATGAGTAGTGATGAGCAGAGGTGTAATATGAGTAGTGATGAGCAGAGTTGTTATATGAGTAGTGATGAGCAGAGTTGTAAAATGAGTAGTGATGAGCAGAGTTGTAATATGAGTAGTGATGAGCAGAGTTGTTATATGAGTAGTGATGAGCAGAGTTGTAATATGAGTAGTGATGAGCAGAGTTGTTATATGAGTAGTGATGAGCAGAGTTGTAAAATGAGTAGTGATGAGCAGAGTTGTTATATGAGTAGTGATGAGCAGAGTTGTAATATGAGTAGTGATGAGCAGAGTTGTAATATGAGTAGTGATGAGCAGAGTTGTTATATGAGTAGTGATGAGCAGAGTTGTAAAATGAGTAGTGATGAGCAGAGTTGTAATATGAGTAGTGATGAGCAGAGTTGTTATATGAGTAGTGATGAGCAGAGTTGTAATATGAGTAGTGATGAGCAGAGTTGTAAAATGAGTAGTGATGAGCAGAGTTGTTATATGAGTAGTGATGAGCAGAGTTGTAAAATGAGTAGTGATGAGCAGAGTTGTAATATGAGTAGTGATGAGCAGAGTTGTTATATGAGTAGTGATGAGCAGAGTTGTAAAATGAGTAGTGATGAGCAGAGTTGTAATATGAGTAGTGATGAGCAGAGTTGTAATATGAGTAGTGATGAGCAGAGTTGTTATATGAGTAGTGATGAGCAGAGTTCTGGGACATGTCTACTGGTGAACACACGTCCCATTCACATTACTACACAATTCCAGCTTAATGACTGTGTTTTTATTGGGCATTTGGGAATCTATTACTTAATAGCTACAGAAAAGCATCTTGCTTCCGACTGGCAGCTTTAGTGTCGCCGGTCGGGAGAACGGTCACCAGAACGAGGAGCATGGAATATCGCGGGCCCCCCATAAATGAGGTGATTGGCCCCCCAAAAAAACTCTGGACGTTGTTGCAGAGAAATGTGACATAATGTCGACGTGTAAAGTGTTGGTCCCATGTTTCATGAGCTGAAATAAAAGATCCCAGAAATGTTTAATATGCACAAATGTCCATATGTAATAATTTGCCCAGCATTTTAGCTATCGATGTGATGTTTTGGCGGCTCCTAATCAGTCAGTTCTGTCCCTGGCTGAGTGGCAGTGTGTGTGGAATGAGCTCGCCTGGCAACCACAGCACCAAACTGAGCTCGCCTGGCAACCACAGCACCAAACTGGGCTCGCCTGGCAACCACAGCACCAAACTGAGCTCGCCTGGCAACCACAGCACCAAACTGAGCTCGCCTGGCAACCACAGCACCAAACTGAGCTCGCCTGGCAACCACAGCACCAAACTGAGCTCGCCTGGCAACCACAGCACCAAACTGAGCTCGCCTGGCAACCACAGCACCAAACTGAGCTCGCCTGGCAACCACAGCACCAAACTGGGCTCGCCTGGCAACCACAGCTCCAAACTGAGCTCGCCTGGCAACCACAGCACCAAACTGAGCTCGCCTGGCAACCACAGCACCAAACTGAGCTCGCCTGGCAACCACAGCACCAAACTGAGCTCGCCTGGCAACCACAGCACCAAACTGAGCTCGCCTGGCAACCACAGCACCAAACTGAGCTCGCCTGGCAACCACAGCACCAAACTGAGCTCGCCTGGCAACCACAGCACCAAACTGAGCTCGCCTGGCAACCACAGCACCAAACTGGGCTCGCCTCGCAACCACAGCACCAAACTGGGCTCGCCTGGCAACCACAGCACCAAACTGAGCTCGCCTGGCAACCACAGCACCAAACTGGGCTCGCCTGGCAACCACAGCTCCAAACTGAGCTCGCCTGGCAACCACAGCACCAAACTGGGCTCGCCTGGCAACCACAGCACCAAACTGAGCTCGCCTGGCAACCACAGCACCAAACTGAGCTCGCCTGGCAACCACAGCACCAAACTGAGCTCGCCTGGCAACCACAGCACCAAACACATGAGGAAATACAACTTGGTTGTCTGCCTGGAAATTAATTCACAAGACCAAACCATTTTTCTAATATTTTCCATTAAACATATTTGATCCTTATCTGTTCTCCTCTCATTTTAATTCAAGTACTTTTCAAGTACCAACTTGAGAAAATATCAGACTTTCAAGGTAATCCAGTACCTGAATTTCAGAGTGCTAAATTCAAGTACTTTAAGCACCTCACTCACCTTGTGAGAACCCTGATAAATGGATCAAATTGAGGGGGCACTTCGTTGTCCCCTTGCAGACCGGCCCGTGTTCCCACACGTGTTGGGGTTGGAAGAGGACAACTCTGAGGAGGTAGACTACACTCAGTAGGGTCTAGGGATGCAACATTCCCACCCTACACTCTTAGAAAAAAAGGGTTCCAAAAGGGTTCTTCGGCTGTCCCCATAGGAGAACCCTTTTGGTTCCATGTAGAACCCCTTTAGTTCCAGGTAGAACGCTTTTGGGTGCAATGTAGAACCCCCTCTGTGGAAAGGGCTCTACCTGGAACCAAAAAGGTTTCTCCCTGGAACCAAAAATAATGTCCTATGGGGACAGCCGAAGAACCCTTTTCGGTTCTAGATAGCACCTTTTTTCCCCCAAGAGTGTACGGGCCCTGGTCAAAAGTAGTGCACTATAAAGGGAATAGGGATTTGGGATGCAACCAAAAAAACAGGACATTTCCTGTCTATCTCTATGGTTCTATCTGTGTAGACACACAGAATACTACGATTATGTAACAGTCATTGAAATGAAACTGGTTGATTTCTACCTCTCTATAAGAAGAAAGCAAAGCCGCCTGTGGGGAAGTACAGACGGTTGTTGCTGAACGCAGAAAGAAGCGTAGAAATCACTGTGTTTGTCTTTCCTGTTTTCTCTCGCCTCACTGGAGACATACTGATTCTTTCTGTTTCTCCTCCTCGTACTGTCTGGCACTGGGATCTGTCTGGCACTGGGATCTGTCTGCCACTGGGATCTGTTTCTCCTCCTACGGTCTGGCACTGGGATCTGTTTCTCCTCCTCGTACTGTCTGGCACTGGGATCTGTTTCACCTCCTCATACTGTCTTGGCACTGGGATCTGTTTCTCCTCCTCATACTGTCTGGCACTGGGATCTGTTTCTCCTCCTCATACTGTCTTGGCACTGGGATCTGTTTCTCCTCCTCATACTGTCTGGCACTGGGATCTGTTTCTCCTCCTCGTACTGTCTGGCACTGGGATCTGTTTCTCCTCCTCATACTGTCTTGGCACTGAGATCTGTTTCTCCTCCTCATACTGTCTGGCACTGGGATCTGTCTGGCACTGGGATCTGTCTGGCACTGGGATCTGTTTCTCCTCCTCATACTGTCTGGCACTGGGATCTGTTTCTCCTCCTCATACTGTCTGGCACTGGGATCTGTTTCTCCTCCTCGTACTGTCTGGCACTGGGATCTGTTTCTCCTCCTCATACTGTCTGGCACTGGGATCTGTTTCTCCTCCTCATACTGTCTGGCACTGGGATCTGTTTCTCCTCCTCATACTGTCTGGCACTGGGATCTGTTTCTCCTCCTCATACTGTCTGGCACTGGGATCTGTTTCTCCTCCTCATACTGTCTGGCACTGGGATCTGTGTCTCCTCCTCGTACTGTCTGGGACTGGGATCTGTTTCTCCTCCTCATACTGTCTGGCACTGGGAGCCAGAGAGGAGATAATATCAGAGAGATATCACACACCCTAAACCATCTCAGCCCAGTCTGCCAAGAAGCCAAGCCAGATGTCTCTATGTGGACCTGTACCCTGACATGTCATGCAGTAATATACATTCAGAGAGGTTACATCCCTCACTCTGCCCTCCACAGCATTCAGAGAGGTTACATCCCTCTATCTGCCCTCCACAGCATTCAGAGGTTACATCCCTCTATCTGCCCTCCACAGCATTCAGAGGTTACATCCCTCACTCTGCCCTCCACAGCATTCAGAGGTTACATCCCTCACTCTGCCCTCCACAGCATTCAGAGGTTACATCCCTCACTCTGCCCTCCACAGCATTCAGAGAGGTTACATCCCTCACTCTGCCCTCCACAGCATTCAGAGAGGTTACATCCCTCACTCTGCCCTCCACAGCATTCAGAGATTACATCCCTCACTCTGCCCTCCACAGCATTCAGAGAGGTTACATCCCTCACTCTGCCCTCAACAGCATTCAGAGAGGTTACATCCCTCACTCTGCCCTCAACAGCATTCAGAGAGGTTACATCCCTCACTCTGCCCTCCACAGCATTCAGAGAGGTTACATCCCTCACTCTGCCCTCCACAGCATTCAGAGAGGTTACATCCCTCACTCTGCCCTCCACAGCATTCAGAGAGGTTACATCCCTCACTCTGCCCTCCACAGCATTCAGAGAGGTTACATCCCTCTATCTGCCCTCCACAGCATTCAGAGGTTACATCCCTCTATCTGCCCTCCACAGCATTCAGAGGTTACATCCCTCACTCTGCCCTCCACAGCATTCAGAGGTTACATCCCTCACTCTGCCCTCCACAGCATTCAGAGGTTACATCCCTCACTCTGCCCTCCACAGCATTCAGAGAGGTTACATCCCTCACTCTGCCCTCCACAGCATTCAGAGAGGTTACATCCCTCTATCTGCCCTCCACAGCATTCAGAGGTTACATCCCTCTATCTGCCCTCCACAGCATTCAGAGGTTACATCCCTCACTCTGCCCTCCACAGCATTCAGAGGTTACATCCCTCACTCTGCCCTCCACAGCATTCAAAGGTTACATCCCTCACTCTGCCCTCCACAGCATTCAGAGAGGTTACATCCCTCACTCTGCCCTCCACAGCATTCAGAGAGGTTACATCCCTCACTCTGCCCTCCACAGCATTCAGAGATTACATCCCTCACTCTGCCCTCCACAGCATTCAGAGAGGTTACATCCCTCACTCTGCCCTCAACAGCATTCAGAGAGGTTACATCCCTCACTCTGCCCTCAACAGCATTCAGAGAGGTTACATCCCTCACTCTGCCCTCAACAGCATTCAGAGAGGTTACATCCCTCACTCTGCCCTCAACAGCATTCAGAGAGGTTACATCCCTCACTCTGCCCTCAACAGCATTCAGAGAGGTTACATCCTTCACTCTGCCCTCAACAGCATTCAGAGGCTACCCCCCCACTACCAACCCCCCTCTCCCTCCACCCCAGACACAGTGATTCTATCCCACCACTACCAACCCCCCTCTCCCTCCACCCCAGACACAGTGATTCTACCCCACCACTACCAACCCCCCTCTTCCTCCACCCCAGACACAGTGATTCTACCCCACCACTACCAACCCCCCTCTCCCTCCACCCCAGACACAGTGATTCTACCCCACCACTACCAACCCCCCTCTCCCTCCACTCCAGACACAGTGCTTCTACCCCACCACTACCAACCCCCCTCTCCCTCCACCCCAGACACAGTGCTTCTACCCCACCACTACCAACCCCCCTCTCCCTCCACCCCAGACACAGTGCTTCTACCCCACCACTACCAACCCCCCTCTCCCTCCACCCCAGACACAGTGCTTCTACCCCACCACTACCAACCCCCCTCTCCCTCCACTCCAGACACAGTGCTTCTACCCCACCACTACCAACCCCCCTCTCCCTCCACCCCAGACACAGTGCTTCTACCCCACCACTACCAACCCCCCTCTCCCTCCACCCCCAGACACAGTGCTTCTACCCCACCACTACCAACCCCCCTCTCCCTCCACTCCAGACACAGTGATTCTACCCCACCACTACCAACCCCCCTCTCCCTCCACCCCAGACACAGTGCTTCTACCCCACCACTACCAACCCCCCTCTCCCTCCACCCCAGACACAGTGACTCAGCAGAGATCCAGAATAACACCATCCCCTGTAGTCAGAGCAGCCCAGGCTGAGGGAGGGTTAACAGGGATAATACCCATCCCCTGTAGTCAGAGCAGCCCAGGCTGAGGGAGGGTTGACAGGGATAATAACCATCCCCTTTAGTCAGAGCAGCCCAGGCTGAG
This sequence comes from Oncorhynchus kisutch, assembly GCF_002021735.2. Taxonomy (NCBI): domain Eukaryota; kingdom Metazoa; phylum Chordata; class Actinopteri; order Salmoniformes; family Salmonidae; genus Oncorhynchus; species Oncorhynchus kisutch. The sequence goes on along the minus strand of NW_022261979.1, from coordinate 7,717,383 downwards.
GGAGGGTTGACAGGGATAATACCCATCCCCTGTAGTCAGAGCAGCCCAGGCTGAGGGAGGGTTGACAGGGATAATACCCATCCCCTGTAGTCAGAGCAGCCCAGGCTGAGGGAGGGTTGACAGGGATAATACCCATCCCCTGTAGTCAGAGCAGCCCAGGCTGAGGGAGGGTTGACAGGGTTAATACCCATCCCCTGTAGTCAGAGCAGCCCAGGCTGAGGGAGGGTTGACAGGGATAACACCCATCCCCTGTAGTCAGAGCAGCCCAGGCTGAGGGAGGGTTGACAGGGATAACACCCAGAGGAAGGGATTTACTGTAATATGAACAGAAATGATCCAGAGATGAAACATGCTGTAATTTATTTATTAAACCTTTATTTAAAGGACCAGTGCAGTCAAAAATGTGATTTTCCTGTGTTTTATATATATTTCCACACTATGATGTTGGAATAATACTGTGAAATTGTGAAAATGATGACAAAGCCATGTTTAGTGTAAGAGTTGTTTGAACAGACTGTCTGTTATGGTGGGATGGAGTTTTGGCCTGCCTGATGACATCACCAGTTAATAGACCAATAAGAAAGAGCGTTCCAAACCTCTTTGCCAATAAGAGAGGGAAGGGCAGGGTAGCCTAGTGGTTAGAGCGTTGGACTAGTAACCGGAAGGTTGCAAGTTCAAATCCCTGACCTGACAAGGTACAAATCTGTCGTTCTGCCCCTGAACAGGCAGTTAACCCACTGTTCCCCTGAACAGGCAGTTAACCCACTGTTCCCCTGAACAGGCAGTTAACCCACTGTTCCCCTGAACAGGCAGTTAACCCACTGTTCCCCTGAACAGGCAGTTAACCCACTGTTCCGAGGCCGTCATTGAAAATAAGAATTTGTTCTTATCTGACTTGTAAATAAAAATAACAGCTAGCTTTCAGTTTACTGAGAAATTGCTCTTTGCTAAGAAGCTATTTTTGCTTCTTGTTGACCATTTTAATTGAAAACAAGCACAAGAAGGTAAAGAAAAAATGACCCAGAAATGATTTGAAATTTAGATATAAATTAACCATGTGGGTCTCGTTGAGATAAAACCGTATTTTTCAAGAGACACCTGGACCAAGACAGCAGCAACAACACATCCGTTTCAGACAGTAATACTTGCTGCTGTGTAGCCTGGCAGGTGAATTAAGTGTTATGAAACCACCTGGGTTGACTAGGAAAGACACTCAGGGTTTCTCTGATCACGACATTCAACTCATACTGATGTAAAACTCACCGACTCCTCTTCCTGAATCATATGGACCAGATTGTCCAGGACAGGGGCCAGATTCCTGAGAAACAAAGAGAACCGGTAAGGAGGTTTATAAAGACTAAAAACAATGACAATATGGAGATACAAAGGTGTGTAACCGTATGTGTGTTTGGTAAGGGATGTGTTGTGTGTTTGTTAAGGGATGTGTTGTGTGTTTGATAAGGGATGTGTTGTTTGTTTGGTAAGGGATGTGTTGTGTGTTTGGTAAGGGATGTGTTGTGTGTTAAGGGATGTGTTGTGTGTTAAGGGATGTGTTGTGTGTATGTTAAGGGATGTGTTGTGTGTATGTTAAGGGATGTGTTGTGTGTTAAGGGATGTGTTGTGTGTATGTTAAGGGATGTGTTGTGTGTTTGTTAAGGGATGTGTTGTGTGTATGTTAAGGGATGTGTTGTGTGTTTGATAAGGGATGTGTTGTGTGTATGTTAAGGGATGTGTTGTGTGTATGTTAAGGGATGTGTTGTGTGTTTGATAAGGGATGTGTTGTGTGTTTGATAAGGGATGTGTTGTGTGTTTGATAAGGGATGTGTTGTGTGTTTGATAAGGGATGTGTTGTGTGTTTGATAAGGGATGTGTTGTGTGTTTGATAAGGGATGTGTTGTGTGTTTGATAAGGGATGTGTTGTGTGTATGTTAAGTGTATGGGATGTGTTGTGTGAATGCCAGTAAGGATGTTGGTCCTGACCCAGCCCTCCCCCAGTGCTGACCCAGCCCTCCCCCAGTGCTGACCCAGCCCTCCCCCAGTGCTGACCCAGCCCTCCCCCAGTGCTGACCCAGCCCTCCCCCAGTGCTGACCCAGCCCGCCCCCCCCCCCCCCCCAGTGCTGACCCAGCCCTCCCCCAGTGCTGACCCAGCCCTCCCCCAGTGCTGACCCAGCCCTCCCCCAGTGCTGACCCAGCCCTCCCCCAGTGCTGACCCAGCCCCCCCATCGTACTTGGACTTGATGTTGTTGAAGTTCTTCCCCAGAGAGAGGTGTCGGATGGATCGGTTCTTGGCCAGCCACACCAGCAGAGTGGACAGGTCAGAGTCCAGACCTGGAGGAAACACAAACCTATCATCTAAAAAGGCATTCTGGGAGCCAAAGCAGTAACACACCCGATTCAACCAATCAGCTAATCACAGTCTTTAAATAAATCATTATATTAGTCGAGTCAGCTGCACTACTGGGTTGGTTGGGCTGGAGGAAAATCCTACAGCCAGCCAGTCACACAACTACACCCAGCCACCAACACAACCCTTTACACCCAGCCACCCACACAACCCTTTATACCCAGCCACCCACACAACCCTTTATACCCAGCCACCCACACAACCCTATATACCCAGCCACCCACACAACCCTATATACCCAGCCACCCACACAACTACACCCAGCCACCCACACAACCCTTTATACCCAGCCACCCACACAACCCTTTATACCCAGCCACCCACACAACCCTATACACCCAGCCACCCACAAAACCCTTTATACCCAGCCACCCACACAACCCTTTATACCCAGCCACCCACACAACCCTATACACCCAGCCACCCACAAAACCCTTTATACCCAGCCACCCACACAACCCTATATACCCAGCCACCCACACAACTACACCCAGCCACCCACACAACCCCATATACCCAGCCACCCACAAAACCCTATATACCCAGCCACCCACACAACCCTTTATACCCAGCCACCCACACAACCCTATACACCCAGCCACCCACAAAACCCTTTATACCCAGCCACCCACACAACCCTATATGCCCAGCCACCCACACAACCCTATATACCCAGCCACCCACACAACTACACCCAGCCACCCACACAACCCCATATACCCAGCCACCCACACAACCCTTTATACCCAACCACCCACACAACCCTATATACCCAGCCACCCACAAAACCCTTTATACCCAGCCACCCACACAACCCTTTATACCCAGCCACCCACACAACCCTTTATACCCAGCCACCCACACAGCCCTTTATACCCAGCCACCCACACAACCCTTTATACACAGCCACCCACAAAACCCTATATACCCAGCCACCCACACAACCCTTTATACCCAGCCACCCACACAACCCTATACACCCAGCCACCCACAAAACCCTTTATACCCAGCCACCCACACAACCCTATATGCCCAGCCACCCACACAACCCTATATACCCAGCCACCCACACAACTACACCCAGCCACCCACACAACCCCATATACCCAGCCACCCACACAACCCTTTATACCCAACCACCCACACAACCCTATATACCCAGCCACCCACACAACCCTTTATACCCAGCCACCCACACAACTACAGCCAGCCACCCACACAACCCTATATACCCAGCCACCCACACAACCCTATATACCCAGCCACCCACACAACCCTATATACCCAGCCACCCACACAACCCTTTATACCCAGCCACCCACACAACTACAGCCAGCCACCCACACAACCCTATATACCCAGCCACCCACACAACCCTATATACCCAGCCACCCACACAACCCTATATACCCAGCCACCCACACAACCCTTTATACCCAGCCACCCACACAACTACAGCCAGCCACCCACACAACCCTATATACCCAGCCACCCACACAACCCTTTGGACACCCCTGCTTTATATTGGATAAACCGCATTCCCTTGTCTTGTTTTACTGTTGTCTTTGCATTATAGATATAGAGAAGCTAGATATAGTCTTACCGTTGTCAGAGATATCCATACTAGAGATGTTGTCTTAACATTATAGATATAGATAAGCTAGATATAGTCTTACCGTTGTCAGAGATGTCCAGACTGGAGATGTTGTCTTTGCATTAGAGATATAGAGAAGCTAGATATAGTCTTACCGTTGTCAGAGATATCCAGACTGGAGATGTTGGGGAGCTCAGCGATGCATCCCTCCAGGATCTGTGACCCCCCAGACCTGAGCTGTCAATAGAGAGACAAGATGAGATATGAGAAACAAAACAGCAGCCTCCCTAGGGCTGGGATAACAATAGATGTAGATACAGAACAGCAGCTTCCATAGGGCTGGGATAACAATAGATGTAGATACAGAACAGCAGCTTCCATAGGGCTGGGATAACAATAGATGTAGATACAGAACAGCAGCGTCCCTAGGGCTGGGATAACAATAGATGTAGATAGAGAACAGCAGCGTCCCTAGGGCTGGGATAACAATAGATATAGATAGAGAACAGCAGCTTCCCTAGGGCTGGGATAACAATAGATGTAGATACAGAACAGCAGCTACCCTAGGGCTGGGATAACAATAGATGTAGATAGAGAACAGCAGCTTCCCTAGGGCTGGGATAACAATAGATGTAGATACAGAACAGCAGCTACCCTAGCTGGAATTATTGCCAGGGGTTATCAGTAGTTAGTCAGGGTAATACTTACACAGTGACCAAGCTTAGAGCAGCAATAGGGGGAGAGAACAACAACACATCAGAGACATACAGGGACCAGTAGCTAGCTATTAGAGAGAACAACAACACACATCAGAGACATACAGGGACCAGTAGCTAGCTATTAGAGAGAACAACACACATCAGAGATATACAGGGACCAGTAGCTAGCTATTAGAGAGAACAACAACACACATCAGAGACATACAGGGACCAGTAGCTAGCTATTAGAGAGAACAACACACATCAGAGATATACAGGGACCAGTAGCTAGCTATTAGAGAGAACAACACACATCAGCGATATACAGGGACCAGTAGCTAGCTATTAGAGAGAACAACAACACACATCAGAGACATACAGGGACCGGTAGCTAGCTATTAGAGAGAACAACACACATCAGAGACATACAGGGACCAGTAGCTAGCTATTAGAGAGAACAACAACACATCAGAGATATACAGGGACCAGTAGCTAGCTATTAGAGAGAACAGCAACACACATCAGAGACATACAGGGACCGGTAGCTAGCTATTAGAGAGAACAACACACATCAGAGACATACAGGGACCAGTAGCTAGCTATTAGAGGGAACAACACACATCAGAGATATACAGGGACCAGTAGCTAGCTATTAGAGAAAACAACAACACATCAGAGATATACAGGGACCAGTAGCTAGCTATTAGAGGGAACAACAACAACACACATCAGAGATATACAGGGACCAGTAGCTAGCTATTAGAGAGAACAACAACAACACACATCAGAGATATACAGGGACCAGTAGCTAGCTATTAGAGAGAACAACAACAACACACATCAGAGATATACAGGGACCAGTAGCTAGCTATTAGAGAGAACAACACACATCAGAGATATACAGGGACCAGTAGCTAGCTATTAGAGAGAACAACAACACACATCAGAGATATACAGGGACCAGTAGCTAGCTATTAGAGAGAACAACAACACATCAGAGATATACAGGGACCAGTAGCTAGCTATTAGAGAGAACAACAACACATCAGAGATATACAGGGACCAGTAGCTAGCTATTAGAGAGAACAACAACAACACACATCAGAGATATACAGGGACCAGTAGCTAGCTATTAGAGAAAACAACAACACACATCAGAGATATACAGGGACCAGTAGCTAGCTATTAGAGAGAACAACACACATCAGAGATATACAGGGACCAGTAGCTAGCTATTAGAGAGAACAACAACACACATCAGAGATATACAGGGACCAGTAGCTAGCTATTAGAGAGAACAACAACACATCAGAGATATACAGGGACCAGTAGCTAGCTATTAGAGAGAACAACAACACATCAGAGATATACAGGGACCAGTAGCTAGCTATTAGAGAGAACAACAACACACATCAGAGACATACAGGGACCAGTAGCTAGCTATTAGGGAGAACAACACACATCAGAGATATACAGGGACCAGTAGCTAGCTATTAGAGAGAACAACACACATCAGAGATATACAGGGACCAGTAGCTAGCTATTAGAGAGAACAACACACATCAGAGATATACAGGGACCAGTAGCTAGCTATTAGAGAGAACAACAACACACATCAGAGATATACAGGGACCAGTAGCTAGCTATTAGGGAGAACAACACACATCAGAGATATACAGGGACCAGTAGCTAGCTATTAGAGAGAACAACACACATCAGAGATATACAGGGACCAGTAGCTAGCTATTAGAGAGAACAACACACATCAGAGATATACAGGGACCAGTAGCTAGCTATTAGAGAGAACAACACACATCAGAGATATACAGGGACCAGTAACTAGCTATTAGAGAGAACAACACACATCAGAGATATACAGGGACCAGTAGCTAGCTATTAGAGAGAACAACAACACACATCAGAGATATACAGGGACCAGTAGCTAGCTATTAGAGAGAACAACAACAACACACATCAGAGATCTACAGGGACCAGTAGCTAGCTATTAGAGAGAACAACACACATCAGAGATATACAGGGACCAGTAGCTAGCTATTAGAGAGAACAACAACAACACACATCAGAGATATACAGGGACCAGTAGCTAGCTATTAGAGAGAACAACAACAACACACATCAGAGATATACAGGGACCAGTAGCTAGCTATTAGAGGGAACAACAACACACATCAGAGATATACAGGGACCAGTAGCTAGCTATTAGAGAGAACAACAACACACATCAGAGATATACAGGGACCAGTAGCTAGCTATTAGAGAGAACAACAACAACAACACACATCAGAGATATACAGGGACCAGTAGCTAGCTATTAGAGGGAACAACAACACACATCAGAGATATACAGGGACCAGTAGCTAGCTATTAGAGAGAACAACAACACACAGAGATATACAGGGACCAGTAGCTAGCTATTAGAGAGAACAACAACACACAGAGATATACAGGGACCAGTAGCTAGCTATTAGAGAGAACAACAACACATCAGAGATATACAGGGACCAGTAGCTAGCTATTAGAGAGAACAACACACATCAGAGATATACAGGGACCAGTAGCTAGCTATTAGAGAGAACAACACACATCAGAGATATACAGGGACCAGTAGCTAGCTATTAGAGAGAACAACAACAACACACATCAGAGATATACAGGGACCAGTAGCTAGCTATTAGAGAGAACAACACACATCAGAGACATACAGGGACCAGTAGCTAGCTATTAGAGAGAACAATCATCTGGCTAGATCATCCACATACAATTAGACAAGAGTATTTATCCCAAATGGCACCCTATTTCCTACATAGTGCACTACTTTTGACCAGGACCTATTGGGTTCTGGTCAAAAGTAGTGCACTTACATAGGGAATCAGACAAGAACACATATAGTACTGTAGCACACAGTGAGACTGCTTCAAACCAATGGTTCATTATTACACCCACAAAGACTGAAAGGCAAGAGATGATTTAGTAGCTCAGCAGCGGTTTAAAATGTGAAATGATTTTGCTAACTGTGGTTCCTGCTGCAGTGGTATTCAATGAATCTGTGGAAAGACATCTTTAGTAGATTAGGGCATGGGGGTGAGAGAGAGAGAGTGTGTGTGTGTGTGTGTGTGTGTTTCTGTGCATGCGTGTGTGTGAGTCAGTGCGTGACATAATTAGCCATTTCTATTCAATCTCCTTCCTGTTCCTCTCTTCTCTCTCTCTCTCTCGCTTCGCCAAGTGATCCATTATATAGAGTTGTAGTAGACTCATCAGGTATATTTGGAGAGGAGGAAGCTATAACAACAGACAGAGCTATGGAATGTTCACTCCAAAAACCATCAAGGCCAAAGCTAGTGCACATTTTAGAATTCTTAAACTGACGAAGAACGTTCAGCTAAATGTCACATATCTGGACCAGAACATTCAGATAAATGTCACATATCTGGACCAGAACATTCAGATAAATGGCACATATCTGGACCAGAACATTCAGCTAAATGTCACATATCCAGACCAGAACATTCAGATAAATGTCACATATCTAGACCAGAACATTCAGCTAAATGTCACATATCCGGACCAGAACAAGAGGTGGATTCTTGCTTTAGCAGATCTGCTAATGTTTTTAATGTTACATATTAGGACATGAAGAGGTCATCGACATATAGTACTATAGTGAAGAGGTCATTGACATATAGTACTATAGTGAAGAGGTCATTGACATATAGTACTATAGTGAAGAGGTCATTAACATATAGTACTATAGTGAAGAGGTCATTGACATATAGGACTATAGTGAAGATGTCATTGATGTATAGTACTATAGTGAAGCGGTCATTGACATATAGGACTATAGTGAAGAGGTCATTGACATATAGTACTATAGTGAAGAGGTCATTGATGTATAGTACTATAGTGAAGAGGTCATTGACATATAGTACTATAGTGAAGAGGTCATTGACATATAGTACTACGGTGAAGAGGTCATTGATGTATAGTACTATAGTGAAGAGGTCATTAACATATAGTACTATAGTGAAGAGGTCATTGATGTATAGTACTATAGTGAAGAGGTCATTAACATATAGTACTATAGTGAAGTGGTCATTAACATATAGGACTATAGTGAAGAGGTCATTAACATATAGTACTATAGTGAAGAGGTCATTGATGTATAGTACTATAGTGAAGAGGTCATTAACATATAGTACTATAGTGAAGAGGTCATTAACATATAGGACTATAGTGAAGAGGTCATTGACATATAGTACTATAGTGAAGAGGTCATTGATGTATAGGACTATAGTGAAGAGGTCATTAACATATAGTACTATAGTGAAGAGGTCATTGACATATAGGACTATAGTGAAGCGGTCATTGACATATAGTACTATAGTGAAGAGGTCATTGATGTATAGTACTATAGTGAAGAGGTCATTGACATATAGTACTATAGTGAAGAGGTCATTGACATATAGTACTATAGTGAAGAGGTCATTGATGTATAGTACTATAGTGAAGAGGTCATTAACATATAGTACTATAGTGAAGAGGTCATTGATGTATAGTACTATAGTGAAGAGGTCATTGACATATAGGACTATAGTGAAGAGGTCATTAGCATATAGTACTATAGTGAAGAGGTCATTAACATATAGTACTATAGTGAAGAGGTCATTGATGTATAGGACTATAGTGAAGAGGTCATTGACATATAGTACTATAGTGAAGAGGTCATTGACACATTGATAAAACAACTTAAACACTTTTCCTCTGTCGTTATCTCACGCTGACTAATAAAGTTGTCTTTCATTCCACAACTGGAAAGCTAAATACATTGTGTTTATATGTCTTGCTAAAGGGCCTAAAAACAATCATCTTCATTCTTTGACAAAACAGAGTAATTTTACAGATCTGTGAGAAGGTGGAGGTAATTCTCTCTCTCTGTTCTTACCTCACAGCAGCTGAGGTCTAACGACACTTCCTGTAGCCTCTCTGTGTTCTTACCTCACAGCAGCTGAGGTCTAACGACACTTCCTGTAGCCTCTCTGTGTTCTTACCTCACAGCAGCTGAGGTCTAATGACACTTCCTGTAGCCTCTCTGTGTTCTTACCTCACAGCAGCTGAGGTCTAACAACACTTCCTGTAGCCTCTCTGTGTTCTTACCTCACAGCAGCTGAGGTCTAACGACACTTCCTGTAGCCTCTCTGTGTTCTTACCTCACAGCAGCTGAGGTCTAACGACACTTCCTGTAGCCTCTCTGTGTTCTCACCTCACAACAGCTGAGGTCTAACGACACTTCCTCTAGCCTCTCTGTGTTCTTACCTCACAGCAGCTGAGGTCTAACGACACTTCCTCTAGTCTCTCTGTGTTCTTACCTCACAGCAGCTGAGGTCTAACGACACTTCCTGTAGCCTCTCTGTGTTCTTACCTCACAGCAGCTGAGGTCTAACAACACTTCCTGTAGCCTCTCTGTGTTCTTACCTCACAGCAGCTGAGGTCTAACGACACTTCCTGTAGCCTCTCTGTGTTCTTACCTCACAGCAGCTGAGGTCTAACGACACTTCCTGTAGCCCCTCTGTGTTCTTACCTCACAGCAGCTGAGGTCAAACGACACTTCCTCTAGCCTCTCTGTGTTCTTACCTCACAGCAGCTGAGGTCTAACGACACTTCCTGTAGCCTCTCTGTGTTCTTACCTCACAGCAGCTGAGGTCTAATGACACTTCCTGTAGCCTCTCTGTGTTCTTACCTCACAGCAGCTGAGGTCTAACAACACTTCCTGTAGCCTCTCTGTGTTCTTACCTCACAGCAGCTGAGGTCTAACGACACTTCCTGTAGCCTCTCTGTGTTCTTACCTCACAGCAGCTGAGGTCTAACGACACTTCCTGTAGCCTCTCTGTGTTCTCACCTCACAACAGCTGAGGTCTAACGACACTTCCTCTAGCCTCTCTGTGTTCTTACCTCACAGCAGCTGAGGTCTAACGACACTTCCTCTAGTCTCTCTGTGTTCTTACCTCACAGCAGCTGAGGTCTAACGACACTTCCTGTAGCCTCTCTGTGTTCTTACCTCACAGCAGCTGAGGTCTAACAACACTTCCTGTAGCCTCTCTGTGTTCTTACCTCACAGCAGCTGAGGTCTAACGACACTTCCTGTAGCCTCTCTGTGTTCTTACCTCACAGCAGCTGAGGTCTAACGACACTTCCTGTAGCCTCGAGGGTGTTCTTACCTCACAGCAGCTGAGGTCTAACGACACTTCCTTGATGTTGGGGTTACTGGCCAGACCAAGCAGAAGAGCTCTGCAAGGAAGACAACAATATTGTTTAATACATTTCAGGCAGACTCACTATTGGTTAGGTTTATAATAGAGACTAACAATGAAGAATACTATCTTACAGGATGAAGAATCCAGTCTAGTTTATGGGATGACGAATCCAGTCTAGTTTATGGGATGAAGAATCCGGTCTAGTTTATGGGATGAAGAATCCAGTCTAGTTTATGGGATGAAGAATCCAGTCTAGTTTATGGGATGAAGAATCCAGTCTAGTTTATGGGATGAAGAATCCCGTCTAGTTTATGGGATGAAGAATCCAGTCTAGTTTATGGGATGAAGAATCCAGTCTAGTTTATGGGGATGAAGAATCCAGTCTAGTTTATGGGATGAAGAATCCAGTCTAGTTTATGGGATGAAGAATCCAGTCTAGTTTATGGGATGAAGAATCCAGTCTAGTTTATGGGATGAAGAATCCAGTCTAGTTTATGGGATGAAGAATCCAGTCTAGTTTATGGGATGAAGAATCCAGTCTAGTTTATGGGATGACGAATCCAGTCTAGTTTATGGGATGAAGAATCCAGTCTAGTTTATGGGATGAAGAATCCAGTCTAGTTTATGGGATGAAGAATCCAGTCTAGTTTATGAGATGAAGAATCCAGTCTAGTTTATGAGATGAAGAATCCAGTCTAGTTTATGAGATGAAGAATCCAGTCTAGTTTATGGGATGAAGAATCCTGTCTAGTTTATGGGATGAAGAATCCAGTCTAGTTTATGGGATGCTGAGAGAGTGAGATATACACTGAGTGTACAAAACATTAGGAACACCTGCTCTTTCCCTGACATAGACTGACCAGGTGAATCCAGGTGAAAGTCACGTGTTAAATCCACTTCAGTCAGAGTAAACGAAGGGGATGAGACAGGTCAGAGAAGGTTTTATAAGAGTTGAGATAATTGAGACATGGATTGTTTGTCACATGGGATGACGCTGGAGAGACGAAGCAGGTACGGGGACTAAAACATTTAATAAATAACGGACATGGAACGAGACAGGAACAGCGTCAGCAAACAGGAAACACAAACAAAAGCCAATCAAAGCAGAAGTGGGGAACAGAGCTGAGGGGAACTGATAAATATAGGGGAGGTAATATAACAGGTGATGAGTGAGACCAGGTGAGTCCAATACCGCTGATGGGCGTGACGAGGGAAGGCAGGTGTGCGTAATGGATGATAGGAGTGCGTAATGGATGATAGGAGTGCGTAATGGATGATAGGAGTGCGTAATGGATGATAGGAGTGCGTAATGGATGATAGGAGTGCGTAATGGATGATAGGAGTGTGTAATGGATGATAGGAGTGCTTGATGCAGGGAAGCCTGGTGCCCTGGGGGGGGGGGGGGGGGGGGGGGGTGACATTGTTTATGTATTCAGAGGGTGAATGGGAAGAACAAGAGCTTAAAGTGCCTTTGAACAGGGAGTGGTCATAGGTGCCAGACGCGTCAAGAACTGCTGGGTTTTACACGCTCAACAGTTTCCCGTGTGTATCGAGAATAGTCCACCACCCAAAGGACATCCCAGCCAACTTGACACGACTGTGGGAAGCATTAGAGTCTAAATGGGCCAGCATCCCTGTGGAACGCTTTTGACACCTTGTAGTCCATGCCTGACGAACTGAGCCTGTTCTGAGGGCAAAAGGGGGTGCAACTCAATATTAGGAAGGTGTTCTCTATTGTAGCTCTATTTCCTATTAGGAAAAATATATATATTGGAGGGGAGCGTAAGAGAGAGAAGAGACACAGAGAGAGAAAGAAGGAGATGAGAGAGAGAGAGGGAAAGTGAGAAGGAGGGACAGAAGAGATTGAGACAGAGGGGGGAGGGGAGAAGAACTGAGAGATTGAGACAGAGGGAGGAGAGAAAGACAGAGAGAGGAGAGAAAGACAGAGAGAGGAGAGAAAGACAGAGAGAGGAGAGAAAGACAGAGAGAGGAGAGAAAGACAGAGAGAGGAGAGAAAGACAGAGAGAGATGAGATGAGAGAAAGACAGAGAGAGGAGAGAAAGACAGCGAGAGGAGAGAAAGACAGAGAGATGAGAGGGTCAGAGGAGAGAAAGACAGCGAGAGGAGAGAAAGACAGAGAGAGGAGAGAAAGACAGAGAGAGATGAGAGGGTCAGAGGAGAGAAAGACAGCGAGAGGAGAGAAAGACAGAGAGAGGAGAGAAAGACAGGGTCAGTGGAGAGAAAGACAGCGAGAGGAGAGAAAGACAGAGAGAGGAGAGAAAGACAGAGAGAGGAGAGAAAGACAGAGAGAGGAGAGAAAGACAGAGAGAGATGAGAGAAAGACAGAGAGAGATGAGAGAAAGACAGAGAGAGATGAGAGAAAGACAGGGTCAGAGGAGAGAAAGACAGGGTCAGAGGAGAGAAAGACAGGGTCAGAGGAGAGAAAGACAGAGACAGAGGAGAGAAAGACAGAGACAGAGGAGAGAAAGACAGAGAGAGATGAGAGAAAGTCAGGGTCAGAGGAGAGAAAGACAGAGACAGAGGAGAGAAAGACAGAGAGAGATGAGAGAAAGACAGGGTCAGAGGAGAGAAAGACAGAGACAGAGGAGAGAAAGACAGAGAGAGATGAGAGAAAGACAGGGTCAGAGGAGAGAAAGACAGAGACAGAGGAGAGAAAGACAGGGTCAGAGGAGAGAAAGACAGAGACAGAGGAGAGAAAGACAGAGAGAAGAGAAAGACAGAGAGATGACAGAGAGGAGAGAAAGACAGAGAGATGAGAGAAAGACAGAGAAAGACAAAGACAGACAGAGACAGAGAAAGACAGAGACAGAGAAAGACAAAGACAGACAGAGACAGACAGAGAAAGACAGAGACATGGTTAGTTTGCTCACTTCAAGGCCTCTGGAGGGAGTTTGGTTCCTGAAAGGTTGATGCAGCTGAGGGCCACGGCGCTGCTGAAGAAGTGCTTGAAGGATGGAGGCACATCTTTGCCTTTCCTGGAGACAAACAGAAGAGAGGATAGTAAGCCCAGGCAAGAGACGATACCCGAGAGGCCATAGTATAGTAGCCTTGTGAACCACAGTGGAACGCTGCTCTCCGTTTTCTTTCACTTGCAGTGAAACAGAATGTGACCAATCAGGATGTGTTGAACGAGGCCAATAGTGGAGTATACAGGGAATACTGTCACAGCTAGGAGATGTTAGGAGAGAAACCCAGTAGCCCTGATATGGCTACATTATTATGGTGTATATAAACCCAGTAGCCCTGATATGGTTACATTATTATGGTGTATATAAACCCAGTAGCCCTGATATTGAAACAGTCTTCATTATTATGGTGTATATAAACCCAGTAGCCCTGATATGGCTACATTATTATGGTGTATATAAACCCAGTAGCCCTGATATGGAAACAGTCTTCATTATTATGGTGTATATAAACCCAGTAGAATCCTTTTTTATAAAACACAGCAACTTGTCCTCCGCTCCCACACCCTCCCTTATAGGCTAGCTCTGTCCCCAGAGAGACTGTGATAGGCTAGCTCTGTCCCCAGAGAGACTGTGATAGGCTAGCTCTGTCCCCAGACAGACTGTGATAGGCTAGCTCTGTCCCCAGAGAGACACTGTGATGGGGTAATGATGTGAGGAGAGACACTGTGATGGGGTAATGATGTGAGAGAGACACTGATGGGGTAATGATGAGAGGAGAGACACTGTGATGGGGTAATGATGTGAAGAGAGACACTGTGATGGGGTAATGATGTGAAGAGACACTGTGATGGGGTAATGATGTGAGAGACACTGTGATGGGGTAATGATGTGAAGAGAGACACTGTGATGGGGTAATGATGTGAGGAGACACTGTGATGGGGTAATGATGTGAGAGACACTGTGATGGGGTAATGATGTGAGGAGAGACACTGATGGGGTAATGATGTGAGGAGAGACACTGTGATGGGGTAATGATGTGAGGAGAGACACTGTGATGGGTTAATGATGTGAGAGAGACACTGATGGGGTAATGATGAGAGGAGAGACACTGTGATGGGGTAATGATGTGAGGAGAGACACTGTGATGGGTTAATGATGTGAAGAGAGACACTGTGATGGGGTAATGATGTGAGGAGAGACACTGTGATGGGGTAATGATGTGAGGAGAGACACTGATGGGGTAATGATGTGAGGAGAGACACTGTGATGGGTTAATGATGTGAGAGACACTGTGATGGGGTAATGATGTGAGAAACACTGTGATGGGGTAATGATGTGAGGAGAGACACTGTGATGGGGTAATGATGTGAAGAGAGACACTGTGATGGGGTAATGATGTGAAGAGACACTGTGATGAGGTAATGATGTGAGGAGAGACACAGTGATGGGGTAATGATGTGAAGAGAGACACTGTGATGGGGTAATGATGTGAGGAGAGACACTGTGATGGGGTAATGATGTGAGAGACACTGTGATGGGGTAATGATGTGAGAGACACTGTGATGGGGTAATGATGTGAAGAGAGACACTGTGATGGGGTAATGATGTGAAGAGACACTGTGATGAGGTAATGATGTGAGGAGAGACACCGTGATGGGGTAATGATGTGAGAGACACTGTGATGGTGTAATGATGTGAAGAGAGACACTGTGATGGGGTAATGATGTGAGGAGAGACACTGTGATGGGGTAATGATGTGAGAGACACTGTGATGGGGTAATGATGTGAAGAGAGACACTGTGATGGGGTAATGATGTGAAGAGAGACACTGTGATGGGGTAATGATGTGAGGAGAGACACTGTGATGGGGTAATGATGTGAGAGACACTGTGATGGGGTAATGATGTGAGAGACACTGTGATGGGGTAATGATGTGAAGAGAGACACTGTGATGGGGTAATGATGTGAAGAGACACTGTGATGAGGTAATGATGTGAGGAGAGACACCGTGATGGGGTAATGATGTGAGAGACACTGTGATGGGGTAATGATGTGAGGAGAGACACTGTGATGGGGTAATGATGTGAGAGACACTGTGATGGGGTAATGATGTGAGGAGAGACACTGTGATGGGGTAATGATGTGAGGAGAGACACTGTGATGGGGTAATGATGTGAGAGACACTGTGATGGGGTAATGATGTGAGAGACACTGTGATGGGGTAATGATGTGAGGAGAGACACTGTGATGGGGTAATGATGTGAAGAGAGACACTGTGATGGGGTAATGATGTGAAGAGACACTGTGATGAGGTAATGATGTGAGGAGAGACACCGTGATGGGGTAATGATGTGAGAGACACTGTGATGGGGTAATGATGTGAGGAGATACACTGTGATGGGGTAATGATGTGAGAGACACTGTGATGGGGTAATGATGTGAGGAGAGACACTGTGATGGGGTAATGATGTGAGGAGAGACACTGTGATGGGGTAATGATGTGAGGAGAGACACTGATGGGTTAATGATGTGAGAGACACTGTGATGGGGTAATGATGTGAGAGACACTGTGATGGGGTAATGATGTGAGAAACACTGATGGGGTAATGATGTGAGGAGAGACACTGTGATGGCTGATGGGGTAATGATGTGAAGAGAGACACTGTGATGGGGTAATGATGTGAGGAGAGACACTGATGGGGTAATGATGTGAGAGACTGTGATGGGGTAATGATGTGAGAGACACTGTGATGGGGTAATGATGTGAAGAGAGACACTGTGATGGGGTAATGATGTGAGGAGACACTGTGATGGGGTAATGATGTGAGAGACACTGTGATGGGGTAATGATGTGAGGAGAGACACTGATGGGGTAATGATGTGAGGAGAGACACTGTGATGGGGTAATGATGTGAGGAGAGACACTGTGATGGGTTAATGATGTGAGAGAGACACTGATGGGGTAATGATGAGAGGAGAGACACTGTGATGGGGTAATGATGTGAGGAGAGACACTGTGATGGGTTAATGATGTGAAGAGAGACACTGTGATGGGGTAATGATGTGAGGAGAGACACTGTGATGGGGTAATGATGTGAGGAGAGACACTGATGGGGTAATGATGTGAGGAGAGACACTGTGATGGGTTAATGATGTGAGAGACACTGTGATGGGGTAATGATGTGAGAAACACTGTGATGGGGTAATGATGTGAGGAGAGACACTGTGATGGGGTAATGATGTGAAGAGAGACACTGTGATGGGGTAATGATGTGAAGAGACACTGTGATGAGGTAATGATGTGAGGAGAGACACAGTGATGGGGTAATGATGTGAAGAGAGACACTGTGATGGGGTAATGATGTGAGGAGAGACACTGTGATGGGGTAATGATGTGAGAGACACTGTGATGGGGTAATGATGTGAGAGACACTGTGATGGGGTAATGATGTGAAGAGAGACACTGTGATGGGGTAATGATGTGAAGAGACACTGTGATGAGGTAATGATGTGAGGAGAGACACCGTGATGGGGTAATGATGTGAGAGACACTGTGATGGGGTAATGATGTGAAGAGAGACACTGTGATGGGGTAATGATGTGAGGAGAGACACCGTGATGGGGTAATGATGTGAGAGACACTGTGATGGGGTAATGATGTGAAGAGAGACACTGTGATGGGGTAATGATGTGAGGAGAGACACTGTGATGGGGTAATGATGTGAGAGACACTGTGATGGGGTAATGATGTTGAAGAGAGACACTGTGATGGGGTAATGATGTGAAGAGAGACACTGTGATGGGGTAATGATGTGAGGAGAGACACTGTGATGGGGTAATGATGTGAGAGACACTGTGATGGGGTAATGATGTGAGAGACACTGTGATGGGGTAATGATGTGAAGAGAGACACTGTGATGGGGTAATGATGTGAGAGACACTGTGATGGGGTAATGATGTGAGGAGAGACACTGTGATGGGGTAATGATGTGAGGAGAGACACTGTGATGGGGTAATGATGTGAGAGACACTGTGATGGGGTAATGATGTGAGAGACACTGTGATGGGGTAATGATGTGAGAGACACTGTGATGGGGTAATGATGTGAAGAGAGACACTGTGATGGGGTAATGATGTGAAGAGACACTGTGATGAGGTAATGATGTGAGGAGAGACACCGTGATGGGGTAATGATGTGAGAGACACTGTGATGGGGTAATGATGTGAGGAGATACACTGTGATGGGGTAATGATGTGAGAGACACTGTGATGGGGTAATGATGTGAGGAGAGACACTGTGATGGGGTAATGATGTGAGGAGAGACACTGTGATGGGGTAATGATGTGAGGAGAGACACTGATGGGTTAATGATGTGAGAGACACTGTGATGGGGTAATGATGTGAGAGACACTGTGATGGGGTAATGATGTGAGAAACACTGATGGGGTAATGATGTGAGGAGAGACACTGTGATGGCTGATGGGGTAATGATGTGAAGAGAGACACTGTGATGGGGTAATGATGTGAGGAGAGACACTGATGGGGTAATGATGTGAGAGACTGTGATGGGGTAATGATGTGAGAGACTGTGATGGGCTAATGATGTGAGAGGCTGTGATGGGGTAATGATGTGAGAGACTGTGATGGGGTAATGATGTGAGAGACTGTGATGGGCTAATGATGTGAGAGGCTGTGATGGGGTAATGATGTGAGAGGCTGTGATGGGGTAATGATGTGAGAGACTGTGATGGGCTAATGATGTGAGAGACTGTGATGGGGTAATGATGTGAGAGGCTGTGATGGGGTAATGATGTGAGAGGCTGTGATGGGGTAATGATGTGAGAGGCTGTGATGGGGTAATGATGTGAGGAGAGACACTGTGATGGGGTAATGATGTGAGGAGAGACACTGATGGGGTAATGATGTGAGAGACTGTGATGGGGTAATGATGTGAGGAGAGACACTGATGGGGTAATGATGTGAGAGACTGTGATGGGGTAATGATGTGAGAGACTGTGATAGGGTAATGATGTGAGAGGCTGTGATGGGGTAATGATGTGAGGAGAGACACTGATGGGGTAATGATGTGAGAGACTGTGATGGGGTAATGATGTGAGAGGCTGTGATGGGGTAATGATGTGAGGAGAGACACTGATGGGGTAATGATGTGAGAGACTGTGATGGGGTAATGATGTGAGAGACTGTGATGGGGTAATGATGTGAGAGACTGTGATGGGGTAATGATGTGAGAGACTGTGATGGGGTAATGATGTGAGAGACTGTGATGGGGTAATGATGTGAGAGACTGTGATGGGGTAATGATGTGAGAGGCTGTGATGGGGTAATGATGTGAGAGGCTGTGATGGGGTAATGATGTGAAGAGAGACACTGTGATGGGGTAATGATGTGAGGAGAGACACTGATGGGGTAATGATGTGAGAGACTGTGATGGGGTAATGATGTGAGAGACTGTGATGGGCTAATGATGTGAGAGGCTGTGATGGGCTAATGATGTGAGAGGCTGTGATGGGGTAATGATGTGAGAGGCTGTGATGGGCTAATGATGTGAGAGGCTGTGATGGGCTAATGATGTGAGAGACTGTGATGGGGTAATGATGTGAGAGACTGTGATGGGGTAATGATGTGAGAGGCTGTGATGGGCTAATGATGTGAGAGGCTGTGATGGGGTAATGATGTGAGAGGCTGTGATGGGGTAATGATGTGAGAGACTGTGATGGGGTAATGATGTGAGAGGCTGTGATGGGGTAATGATGTGAGAGACTGTGATGGGGTAATGATGTGAGAGGCTGTGATGGGGTAATGATGTGAGGAGAGACTGTGATGGGGTAATGATGTGAGAGGCTGTGATGGGGTAATGATGTGACGAGAGACTGTGATGGGGTAATGATGTGAGAGGCTGTGATGGGGTAATGATGTGAGGAGAGACTGTGATGGGGTAATGATGTGAGAGGCTGTGATGGGGTAATGATGTGAGGAGAGACTGATGGGTAATACAGATTTAAACAAACAAACATCTCTATCCTTGAACCATTACCCACTACTACTGTAGTCAATCTGACTGATCTGCAAAGAGGGTACTCTGTCTACAAATCAATCTCCAGGTGTTTGACAAATAAGGGTTAGAACACTGAGAATAGAACACTGAGAACAGAACACTGAGAACAGAACACTGAGAATAGAACACTGAGAATAGAACACTGAGAATAGAACACTGAGAATAGAACACTGAGAACAGAACACCGACAATAGAACACTGAGAATAGAACACTGAGAATAGAACACTGAGAATAGAACACTGAGAATAGAACACTGAGAACAGAACACCGACAATAGAACACTGAGAATAGAACACTGAGAACAGAACACTGAGAACAGAACACTGAGAATAGAACACTGATAATAGAACACTGAGAATAGAACACTGAGAACAGAACACCGACAATAGAACACTGAGAATAGAACACTGAGAACAGAACACTGAGAATAGAACACTGAGAACAGAACACTGAGAACAGAACACTGAGAATAGAACACTGAGAATAGAACACTGAGAATAGAACACCGAGAATAGAACACTGAGAACAGAACACCGAGAACAGAACACTGAGAATAGAACACTGAATAATGGTTCTAACATGCACTGTACATCATTAGTGATGTCCGATATGTTCTGTTCAGTTCAGGGAGGACAGGATGTAGTTTCACAGTAATCATATGGTCTGTTCAGTTCAGGGAGGACAGGATGTAGTTTCACAGTAATCATATGGTCTGTTCAGTTCAGTGAGGACAGGATGCAGTTTCACAGTAATCATATGGTCTGTTCAGTTCAGTGAGGACAGGATGTAGTTTCACAGTAATCATATGGTCTGTTCAGTTCAGTGAGGACAGGATGCAGTTTCACAGTAATCATATGGTCTGTTCAGTTCAGTGAGGACAGGATGCAGTTTCACAGTAATCATATGGTCTGTTCAGTTCATGGAGGACAGGATGCAGTTTCACAGTAATCATATGGTCTGTTCAGTTCAGTGAGGACAGGATGTAGTTTCACAGTAATCATATGGTCTGTTCAGTTCAGTGAGGACAGGATGCAGTTTCACAGTAATCATATGGTCTGTTCAGTTCAGTGAGGACAGGATGCAGTTTCACAGTAATCATATGGTCTGTTCAGTTCAGTGAGGACAGGATGCAGTTTCACAGTAATCATATGATTACTATGGTCTGTTCAGTTCAGTGAGGACAGGATGCAGTTTCACAGTAATCATATGGTCTGTTCAGTTCAGTGAGGACAGGATGCAGTTTCACAGTAATCATATGGTCTGTTCAGTTCAGTGAGGACAGGATGCAGTTTCACAGTAATCATATGGTCTGTTCAGTTCAGGGAGGACAGGATGCAGTTTCACAGTAATCATATGGTCTGTTCAGTTCAGGGAGGACAGGATGCAGTTTCACAGTAATCATATGGTCTGTTCAGTTCAGGGAGGACAGGATGCAGTTTCACAGTAATCATATGGTCTGTTCAGTTCAGTGAGGACAGGATGCAGTTTCACAGTAATCATATGGTCTGTTCAGTTCAGGGAGGACAGGATGCAGTTTCACAGTAATCATATGGTCTGTTCAGTTCAGTGAGGACAGGATGCAGTTTCACAGTAATCATATGGTCTGTTCAGTTCAGGGAGGACAGGATGCAGTTTCACAGTAATCATATGGTCTGTTCAGTTCAGTGAGGACAGGATGCAGTTTCACAGTAATCATATGGTCTGTTCAGTTCAGTGAGGACAGGATGCAGTTTCACAGTAATCATATGGTCTGTTCAGTTCAGTGAGGACAGGATGTAGTTTCACAGTAATCATATGGTCTGTTCTGTTCAGTGAGGACAGGATGTAGTTTCACAGTAATCATATGATTACTATGGTCTGTTCAGTTCAGTGAGGACAGGATGTAGTTTCACAGTAATCATATGGTCTGTTCAGTTCAGTGAGGACAGGATGTAGTTTCACAGGTTACCATGCCTCTATTTCCCCCAATCTAGAGAGAAGCCTTCCAACCCATTGAACCTGACACTGATATCAATACACTAACATCAACAAGGGCAGTCCAGGCTGACATTACATTCAGCAGAGCAGAGTCAGAGTTTTACTGTGCTGCCTGACCTCAGTGACCCCTAAAGAGTGATGCATCAGGGGTCAAATGTCAGGGGTCAAATGTCAGGTGATGGATGGCCATCATCATGTAGCCCAAGGAATTGACTATTCTCCTCCTGTAATTTGGAGATTGAAAATTGCTCACAGGACTATTCTAACCAAAGTTGACTGTTTCCTTAACTTTGGAAGTATATGTAAATATATTCAGGTTAATTCAAGGAACTGACTGGCTAAGCAACCATGCCAAATGTTCAATCTGTTCCCCTGTCTGTGAGAGCAGAGCGGTGGGCCTTTCAGTTCAGGGCTGTGAAGTGGATAGAAATCTCAGTGTTGAGTTCCAAGGGCGTGAAAAGAGCTCTGTCCCAGGATCAGCTTGTGAATGTATGAGAGGCAGAGAGAGGTGAAAAGAGCTCTGTCCCAGGATCAGCTTGTGAATGTATGAGAGACAGAGAGAGGTGAAAAGAGTTCTGTCCCAGGATCAGCTTGTGAATGTATGAGAGACAGAAAGAGGTGAAAAGAGCTCTGTCCCAGGATCAGCTTGTGAATGTATGAGAGACAGAAAGAGGTGCAAAGAGCTCTGTCCCAGGATCAGCTTGTGAATGTATGAGAGACAGAGAGAGGTGAAAACTGCAGCGGAGGTAGAAACAGGATTGGCAGATTGTTGATGTGTGTGTGAGAGACAGAGAGAGAGGTGAAAACTGTAGCGGAGGCAGAAACAGGATTGGCAGATTGTTGATGTGTGTGTGTGTGTGAGAGTGTGTGTGAGAGAGAGAGAGAGAGGTGAAAACTGTAGGGGAGGGAGAAACAGGATTGGCAGATTGTTGGTGTGTGTGAGAGAGAGAGAGTGTACACACCTTGTTTATTTGTACACACCCTAGGGCTGGGTGAGTGACAGAGGAGGAAGGAGGAAATAATATATTTCTATATTTTAAACTCTTATTTTACCAGTTAATTTGACTGAGAACTCATTTACAGCAACGACCTGGGGAATAGTTACAGAGGAGAGGAGATGAATGAGCCAATTGTAAGCTGGGGACAATTAGGTGTCCATGATGGTATGAAGGCCAGATTGGGAATTTAACCACGACGCCCAGGTTAACACCCCTACTCTTACGATAAGTGCCATGGGATGTTTATTGACCATAGAGAGTCAGGACACCGGGGTGAACACCCCTACTCTTACGATAAGTGCCATGGGATCTTTAATGACCTCAGAGAGTCAGGACACCGGGGTTAACACCCCTACTCTTACGATAAGTGCCATGGGATGTTTATTGACCACAGAGAGTCAGGACACCGGGGTGAACACCCCTACTCTTACGATAAGTGCCATGGGATCTTTAGTGACCACAGAGAGTCAGGACACCTGTTTAACGTCCCATCCGAAAGACAGCACCCTACACAGGGCAATGTCCCCAATCACTGCCCTGGGGTGATGAGATATATGTTTATTTTTTTAGACCAGAGGAAAGAGTGCCTCCTACTGACCCTCCAACACCACTTCCAGCAGCATATGGTCTCCCATCCAGGGACTGACCAGGACCAACCCAGCTGAGCTTCGGAAGCAAGCCATCAGTGGTATGCTACAGGGTGGTATGCTGCTGGGTGGTATGCAGGGTGGTATGCAGGGTGGTATGCTGCAGGGTGGTATGCTGCAGGGTGGTATGCTGCAGGGTGGTATGCTGGGTGGTATGCAGGGTGGTATACTGCAGGGTGGTATGCTGCAGGGTGGTATGCTGCAGGGTGGTATGCTGCAGGGTGGTATGCAGGGTGGTATGCTGCAGGGTGGTATGCAGGGTGGTATGCAGGGTGGTATACTGCATGGTGGTATGCTGCAGGGTGGTATGCTGCTGGGTGGTATGCTGCTGGGTGGTATGCTGCTGGGTGGTATGCAGGGTGGTATGCTGGGTGGTATGCAGGGTGGTATACTGCAGGGTGGTATGCTGCAGGGTGGTATGCTGCAGGGTGGTATGCTGCAGGGTGGTATGCTGCAGGGTGGTATGCAGGGTGGTATGCTGCAGGGTGGTATGCAGGGTGGTATACTGCATGGTGGTATGCTGCAGGGTGGTATGCTGCTGGGTGGTATGCTGCTGGGTGGTATGCTGCTGGGTGGTATGCAGGGTGGTATGCTGGGTGGTATGCAGGGTGGTATACTGCAGGGTGGTATGCTGCAGGGTGGTATGCTGCAGGGTGGTATGCTGCAGGGTGGTATGCTGCAGGGTGGTATGCAGGGTGGTATGCTGCAGGGTGGTATGCAGGGTGGTATACTGCATGGTGGTATGCTGCAGGGTGGTATGCTGCTGGGTGGTATGCTGCTGGGTGGTATGCTGCTGGGTGGTATGCTGCTGGGTGGTATGCAGGGTGGTATGCAGGGTGGTATGCAGGGTGGTATGCTGCAGGGTGGTATGCTGCTGGGTGGTATGCTGCAGGGTGGTATGCAGGGTGGTATGCAGGGTGGTATGCTACTGGGTGGTATGCTGCAGGGTGGTATGCTGCAGGGTGGTATACTGCAGGGTGGTATGCTGCAGGGTGGTATGCTGCAGGGTGGTATGCTGCAGGGTGGTATGCTGCAGGGTGGTATGCTGCTGGGTGGTATGCTGCAGGCTGGTATGCTGCAGGGTGGTATGCTGCAGGGTGGTATGCTGCTGGGTGGTATGCTGCAGGGTGGTATGCTGCAGGGTGGTATGCTGCAGGGTGGTATGCTGCTGGGTGGTATGCTGCTGGGTGGTATGCTGCTGGGTGGTATGCTGCTGGCATGGGATAGAGGGAGGAGAGGGATCGATAGCTGTTTTGCTAAGGCATTAAAAACTGTTACCCCATAACGCCTGCATTCAGATCATTCTCTTCCTGCTACACAAATCAGGAAGTTGAACCAATCCTTATTGGATGACGTAAGGTTCCTTGATAACAGTCATCGCTGTTAGGGATCAATATCAACCCTGCCTTTGACTCACATGATGAGGGTAAAGTGCAGGTCAGAGGGTAAAGCTGAGTACAGATCAGTTCTGTAACATTCATCTCTCTGGTGTTCAGCTCTGTTGGATCCACAACATTTTGAATTTACACGGTAAGAGACAGAGAGAGAGATTAGAAGGACGTATCATCATCAGAACTGTCATCTCCGTGTGTAGCTTCCCTGTTGGGTGGATATTGTGGACGTAGGACTGTATTTCAGTGGATTACTTTCTCTTCAAAAGAGGAAATTGTCGAGAGAAACTGAACGTATTCTTCAGAAGCTGTTACAGAACAGGGAGTGGCACTGTGTGAGAAAATGGCCTCCAAACGTTCTCTTCCTGAGGAGGATTTCTCATGTCCTGTCTGCTGTGGCATCTTCAGAGATCCTATCATTCTGTCCTGTAGCCACAGCTTTTATAAAGCCTGTCTGGAATGATGCTGGAAACAGAAGGAACCCACGGGAATGTCCAGTTTGTAGGAGAATATGTCCTATGATTGAACCTCCCTGTAACCTGGCTCTGACGAACCTGTGTGAGGCCTTCTTACAGGAGAAGAGTCAGAGAGCTTCAGCTGGGTCTGAGGTAGAAGAGAGGAGTCAGAGAGCTTCAGCTGGGTCTGAGGTAGAAGAGAGGAGTCAGAGAGCTTCAGCTGGGTCTGAGGTAGAAGAGAGGAGTCAGAGAGCTTCAGCTGGGTCTGAGGTAGAAGAGAGGAGTCAGAGAGCTTCAGCTGGGTCTGAGGTAGAAGAGGGGAGTCAGAGAGCTTCAGCTGGGTCTGAGGTAGAAGAGAGGAGTCAGAGAGCTTCAGCTGGGTCTGAGGTAGAAGAGGGGAGTCAGAGAGTTTCAGCTGGGTCTGAGGTAGAAGAGAGGAGTCAGAGAGTTTCAGCTGGGTCTGAGGTAGAAGAGGGGAGTCAGAGAGCTTCAGCTGGGTCTGAGGTAGAAGAGAGGGGAGTCAGAGAGCTTCAGCTGGGTCTGAGGTAGAAGAGAGGGGTCAGAGAGCTTCAGCTGGGTCTGAGGTAGAAGAGAGGAGTCAGAGAGCTTCAGCTGGGTCTGAGGTAGAAGAGAGGGGTCAGAGAGCTTCAGCTGGGTCTGAGGTAGAAGAGAGGAGTCCGAGAGTTTCAGCTGGGTCTGAGGTAGAAGAGAGGAGACAGAGCTTCAGCTGGGTCTGAGGTAGAAGAGGGGAGTCAGAGAGCTTCAGCTGGGTCTGAGGTAGAAGAGAGGAGTCAGAGAGCTTCAGCTGGGTCTGAGGTAGAAGAGAGGAGTCAGAGAGCTTCAGCTGGGTCTGAGGTAGAAGAGAGGGGAGTCAGAGAGCTTCAGCTGGGTCTGAGGTAGAAGAGAGGGGTCAGAAAGCTTCAGCTCGGTCTGAGGTAGAAGAGAGGGGTCAGAGCGCTTCAGCTGGGTCTGAGGTAGAAGAGAGGGGTCAGAGAGCTTTAGCTGGGTCTGAGGTAGAAGAGAGGGGTCAGAGAGCTTCAGCTGGGTCTGAGGTAGAAGAGAGGGGAGTCAAAGAGCTTCAGTTGGGTCTGAGGTAGAAGAGAGGAGTCAGAGAGCTTCAGCTGGGTCTGAGGTAGAAGAGAGGAGACAGAGAGCTTCAGCTGGGTCTGAGGTAGAAGAGAGGAGTCAGAGAGCTTCAGCTGGGTCTGAGGTAGAAGAGAGGAGACAGAGAGCTTCAGCTGGGTCTGAGGTAGAAGAGAGGAGTCAGAGAGCTTCAGCTGGGTCTGAGGTAGAAGAGAGGAGTCAGAGAGCTTCAGCTGGGTCTGAGGTAGAAGAGCGGGGAGTCAGAGAGCTTCAGCTGGGTCTGAGGTAGAATAGAGGGGTCAGAGAGCTTCAGCTGGGTCTGAGGTAGAAGAGAGGAGTCAGAGAGCTTCAGCTGGGTCTGAGGTAGAAGAGAGGAGTCAGAGAGCTTCAGCTGGGTCTGAGGTAGAAGAGCGGGGAGTCAGAGAGCTTCAGCTGGGTCTGAGGTAGAATAGAGGGGTCAGAGAGCTTCAGCTGGGTCTGAGGTAGAAGAGAGGAGTCAGAGAGCTTCAGCTAGGTCTGAGGTAGAAGAGAGGAGTCAGAGAGCTTCAGCTGGGTCTGAGGTGCTCTGCAGTCTGCACAGTGAGAAACTCAAACCCTTCTGTCACTTTCAGACTCAATCAGAGCCATAGAAGAGGAGTTGAAAGATGAAGACATCTCATTCCTGCAGAACGTCAGGACCACAAAGGAAAGATCCCAGTACACACTGCTGGATCCACAGCTGGTCTCAGGAGCTCTGATAGACGAGGCCAAACACCTGGGCAACCTGCAGTTCAGAGTCTGGGAGAAGATGCTGGGGATCCTCACATACACTCCTGTGATTCTGGACTCTGCTTCCCCCTGGCTCTCTCTGTCTGATGATCTGACCACTGAGATACACAGGCACTAAACAGCAGCTCCCTGACAACCCAGAGAGATTCATGAAGTATATAGATGTTCTGGGATCTGAGGGGTTCTGCTCAGGGAAACACAGCTGGGAAGTGGAGGGTGGGGGACCACAGTCACGGTGAGAGAGTGTGGTCTGTGGCTAAAGAGGGTGTGGCTAAAGAGTCCCTTGACAGGAAGGGGAAGGGGTGTGCTTCACCACAGGATGGAATCTGTTGTATAGAGCAGCAGAATGGTACCATTAAAGAAGGAGGAGGTGACATCATCAGTGTGAAGAGGACATCCCAGAGGATCAGAGTGCAGCTGGGCGACGACAGGGAGGGGAAGGTGTCCTTCTACGACCCCAAAGACACACTAATCTCCACTTATAAAGACACATTTACTGAGAGACTGTTTCCATACCTTGGTATGGGAGAGGCTGCTGATGACAACAACCCTGATATACACATCTGCCAATCAAAGGTGTCTCTGACAGTGATGTCATCCCAGTAAGGTGTGCGTATGTGTACGCGTACGAGCGTGCCTACATGTGGGTGAAATGTGTCAGTTTCAGTGGACATTATAAGGAGATATTCTTTAAACAATACAAAACATATCCATACAAATGACCCCCCCCTTCCCCCTGGACCCCCCTGCTCACCCCCCTCCCTTCCCCCTGGACCCCCCTGCTCACCCCCCACCCCTCCACCTCCAGACTGCCCTGCAAACTTGACTCAAATACGATTCCCTCAAGATTGTTCTGATGTCCAAAAGATTTCACATCGAAATGTTGTGATATAAAACGTTTAAGTTGCATGTATTTGAAAATATCTACATTGATCAATCCAAAATCGCTTTTTTAATGCAGTCATGGAAATACATGTATTTCCTATTACCAAGTAATGTATGGTTTCCATGCCTTTAGTTTTCCATGTGGACCAATTTATCAGTGGATTCTGAAACGCTATCCAAGGATTGTTCCAGAAGGTTGTGTTTTTAGGGAGGGATATTGGTTCTTGTTGAATACATTTCATTTTCTTCCATATTGTTATAGTGTTCTATATTGTTATAGTGTTCCATATTGTTATAGTGTTCCATACTGTTATAGTGTTCTATATTGTTATAGTGTTCCATACTGTTAGTGTTCTATATTGTTAGTGTTCCATATTGTTATAGTGTTCCATATTGTTATAGTGTTCCATATTGTTATAGTGTTCCATATTGTTAGTGTTCCATATTGTTATAGTGTTCCATATTGTTATAGTGTTCCATATTGTTATAGTGTTCCATATTGTTATAGTGTTCCATATTGTTATAGTGTTCCATATTGTTATAGTGTTCCATATTGTTATAGTGTTCCATATTGTTATAGTGCTCCATATTGTTATAGTGTTCCATATTGTTATAGTGTTCCATATTGTTATAGTGTTCTATATTGTTATAGTGTTCCATATTGTTATAGTGTTCCATATTGTTGTAGTGTTCTATATTGTTATAGTGTTCCATATTGTTATAGTGTTCTATATTGTTATAGTGTTCCATATTGTTATAGTGTTCCATATTGTTATAGTGTTCTATATTGTTATAGTGTTCTATATTGTTAGTGTTCTATATTCAAATCAAATCATCAAATCAAATCAAATTTTATTTGTCACATACACATGGTTAGCAGATATTAATGCGAGTGTAGCGAAATGCTTGTGCTTCTAGTTCCGACAATGCAGTAATAACGAACAAGTAATCTAACTAACAATTCCAACAAAAAAAACTACTGTCTTATACACAGTGTAAGGGGATAAGGAATATGTACATAAGGATATATGAATGAGTGATGGTACAGAGCAGCATAGGCAAGATACAGTAGATGATTGTGCATCTGTAGAAGTTTGTGAGTGCTTTTGGTGACAAGCCGAATTTCTTCAGCCTCCTGAGGTTGAAGAGGCGCTGCTGCGCCTTCTTCACGATGCTGTCTGTGTGAGTGGACCAATTCAGTTTGTCTGTGATGTGTATGCCAAGGAACTTAAAACTTGCTACCCTCTCCACTACTGTTCCATCGATGTGGATAGGGGGGTGTTCCCTCTGCTGTTTCCTGAAGTCCACAATCATCTCCTTAGTTTTGTTGACGTTGAGTGTGAGGTTATTTTCCTGACACCACACTCCGAGGGCCCTCACCTCCTCCCTGTAGGCCGTCTCGTCGTTGTTGGTAATCAAGCCTACCACTGTTGTGTCGTCCGCAAACTTGATGATTGAGTTGGAGGCGTGCGTGGCCACGCAGTCGTGGGTAAACAGGGAGTACAGGAGAGGGCTCAGAACGCACCCTTGTGGGGCCCCAGTGTTGAGGATCAGCGGGGAGGAGATGTTGTTGCCTACCCTCACCACCTGGGGGCGGCCCGTCAGGAAGTCCAGTACCCAGTTGCACAGGGCGGGGTCGAGACCCAGGGTCTCGAGCTTGATGACGAGCTTGGAGGGTACTATGGTGTTGAATGCCGAGCTGTAGTCGATGAACAGCATTCTCACATAGGTATTCCTCTTGTCCAGATGGGTTAGGGCAGTGTGCAGTGTGGTTGAGATTGCATCGTCTGTGGACCTATTTGGGCGGTAAGCAAATTGGAGTGGGTCTAGGGTGTCAGGTAGGGTGGAGGTGATATGGTCCTTGACTAGTCTCTCAAAGCACTTCATGATGATGGATGTGAGTGCTACGGGGCGGTAGTCGTTTAGCTCAGTTACCTTAGCTTTCTTGGGAACAGGAACAATGGTGGCCCTCTTGAAGCATGTGGGAACAGCAGACTGGTATAGGGATTGATTGAATATGTCCGTAAACACACCGGCCAGCTGGTCTGCGCATGCTCTGAGGGCGCGGCTGGGGATGCCGTCTGGGCCTGCAGCCTTGCGAGGGTTAACACGTTTAAATGTCTTACTCACCTCGGCTGCAGTGAAGGAGAGACCGCATGTTTTCGTTGCAGGCCGTGTCAGTGGCACAGTATTGTCCTCAAAGCGGGCAAAAAAGTTATTTAGTCTGCCTGGGAGCAAGACATCCTGGTCCATGACTGGGCTGGATTTCTTCCTGTAGTCCGTGATTGACTGTAGACCCTGCCACATGCCTCTTGTGTCTGAGCCGTTGAATTGAGATTCTACTTTGTCTCTGTACTGTCGCTTAGCTTGTTTGATAGCCTTGCGGAGGGAATAGCTGCACTGTTTGTATTCGGTCATGTTACCAGACACCTTGCCCTGATTAAAAGCAGTGGTTCGCGCTTTCAGTTTCACACGAATGCTGCCATCAATCCACGGTTTCTGGTTAGGGAATGTTTTAATCGTTGCTATGGGAACGACATCTTCAGCGCACGTTCTAATGAACTCGCACACCGAATCAGCGTATTCGTCAATGTTGTTATCTGACGCAATACGAAACATCTCCCAGTCCACGTGATGGAAGCAGTCTTGGAGTGTGGAGTCAGCTTGGTCGGACCAGCGTTGGACAGACCTCAGCGTGGGAGCTTCTTGTTTTAGTTTCTGTCTGTAGGCAGGGATCAACAAAATGGAGTCGTGGTCAGCTTTTCCGAAAGGGGGGCGGGGCAGGGCCTTATATGCGTCGCGGAAGTTAGAGTAACAATGATCCAAGGTCTTTCCACCCCTGGTTGTGCAATCGATATGCTGATAAAATTTAGGGAGTCTTGTTTTCAGATTAGCCTTGTTAAAATCCCCAGCTACAATGAATGCAACCTCCGGATAAATTGTTTCCAGTTTGCAGAGAGTTAAATAAAGTTCGTTCAGAGCCATCGATGTGTCTGCTTGGGGGGGGATATATACGGCTGTGATTATAATCGAAGAGAATTCTCTTGGCAGATAATGCGGTCTACATTTGATTGTGAGGAATTCTAAATCAGGTGAACAGAAGGATTTGAGTTCCTGTATATTTCTTTCATCACACCATGTCACGTTGGCCATAAGGCATACGCCCCCACCCCTCTTCTTACCAGAAAGATGTTTGTTTCTGTCGGCGCGATGCGTGGAGAAACCCGTTGGCTGCACCACTTCGGATAGCGTCTCTCCGGTGAGCCATGTTTCCGTGAAGCAGAGAACGTTACAGTCTCTGATGTCCCTCTGGAATACTACCCTTGCTCGGATTTCATCAACCTTGTTGTCAAGAGACTGGACATTGGCAAGAAGAATGCTAGGGAGTGGTGCACGGTGTGCCCGTCTCCGGAGTCTGACCAGAAGACCGCCTCGTTTCCCTCTCTTTCGGAGTCGTTTTTTTGGGTCGCTGCATAGGATCTGCTCCGTTGTACTGTTTGTAAGGCAGAACACAGGATCCGCGTCGCGAAAAACATATTCTTGGTCGTACTGATGGTGAGTTGACGCTGATCTTATATTCAGTAGTTCTTCTCGACTGTATGTAATGAAACCTAAGATGACCTGGGGTACTACTAATGTAAGAAATAACACGTAAAAAAACAAAAAACTGCATAGTTTCCTAGGAACGCGAAGCGAGGCGGCCATCTCTGTCGGCGCCGGAAGGTATTCTTATTGTGTTCCATATTGTTATAGTGTTCCATATGGTTATAGTGTTCCATATTGTTATAGTGTTCTATATTGTTATAGTGTTCCATGTTGTTATAGTGTTCTATACTGTTATAGTGTTCTATATTGTTAGTGTTCTATATTGTTATAGTGTTCCATATTGTTATAGTGTTCCATATTGTTATAGTGTTCCATATTGTTATAGTGTTCCATATTGTTATAGTGTTCTATATTGTTATAGTGTTCCATATTGTTATAGTGTTCCATATTGTTATAGTGTTCCATATTGTTATAGTGTTCCATATTGTTATAGTGCTCCATATTGTTATAGTGTTCCATATTGTTATAGTGTTCCATATTGTTATAGTGTTCTATATTGTTATAGTGTTCCATATTGTTATAGTGTTCCATATTGTTATAGTGTTCCATATTGTTATAGTGTTCTATATTGTTATAGTGTTCTATATTATTATAGTGTTCTATATTGTTATAGTGTTCTATATTGTTATAGTGTTCCATATTGTTAGTGTTCCATATTGTTATAGTGTTCCATATTGTTATAGTGTTCCATATTGTTATAGTGTTCCATATTGTTATAAAGTTCTATATTGTTATAGTGTTCTATATTGTTAAAGTGTTCTATACTGTTATAGTGTTCTATATTGTTATAGTGTTCCATATTGTTATAGTGTTCCATGTTGTTATAGTGTTCCATATTGTTATAGTGTTCTATATTGATATAGTGTTCCATATTGTTATAGTGTTCTATATTGTTATAGTGTTCCATATTGTTATAGTGTTCTATATTGTTATAGTGTTCCATATTGTTATAGTGTTCTTAACTATGAAGTTGTTCATGTTCTTAGCTTTATCCTTTAAAAATAGACACAAAAATATTCTGGGGATGAGCATGTGCATCTTCAAAATGTACCCATTGTTCCTCTTTAGTACATTTAACTATATGTCCCAACTGAAAGCCCTGGGTGGAGAGTTGATACAATTCCAAGTCTGGAAGGTTAAAACCTCAGTCTTAGGAAGATGGAAAATGTTCCTTTTAAGTCTGAGTTTTATTTGTATACTTTTTAAAAGAATGTCTTCGGTGGGCTAATTGGCATTACCCAGAATAAGTATAAAAACTTTGCCATTCTGAAGAGGTTTATTCTTCCTGTTAGATTTATGGGAAGATTGTCCCATTTAATTAGGTCTGCTTTCATATTGGTCTGCTTTCAATTATTAAGCATCCTAAGTGTTTGATATTTTTTGTAGTCTATTTAAAAGATTGCTGTTTTTTCCACGTACATTTTATATTCTAAGATTTTAGAGTATTCTGAAAATATTTAGGACAGGGAAGGGGGGGGGGGAATTGAGTTTTCAATATTGATCAGGTATATCAGGAGATTGTATATACTAATTATACTAATGTTTACCAATACTGATGATACCTGCTACATTTGGGTCCTGTCTAATTCTTTCTGCAAGCGGTTCAATTGCCAGTGCAAACAGGAGGGGGGAGAGAGGACATCCTTGTCTTGTGCCCCATTCTAAAGCAATTTGATCATTTTTATAAAATGCATTATTTCATCTGGAAAGTTGAAAGCTTCCAAAGTTTTGAAGCGAATAGCCAATTCAAGATGGTCGAAATCCTTTTCGGCATTAACATTGAATAAATCTATATCTTTTTGCGTATTGTATTATACTGAAACATGTTCTTGTATTTGTTTGTAAGTGTCTATTTAAAAATAAAAGTTTGATTGATATGTATCTAGTCTGGTAAAACTTTTTCCATTCTTTTGCTTTATCACTTTTAAGAATCAATTGTTTATATTAATCTAGTTATCCAGGGTCAATCGTGGTTGTTATTCTTACAAGAGTGTGCTGCATTGGGAACATTTAAAGTTAGAAGTAAAATTATTTGTTTCTAATGCAATTCACTTTCAAATGTGAAATACGGTATATTTATGTGATAAACCATCACACCACCTCCTCCATGCTTCACGGTGGGAACCACACATGCGGAGATCATCCGTTCACCTACTCTGCATCTCAAAATGACATGGCAGTTCGAACCAAAAATCTCAAATTTGGAATCATCATACAAAAGGACAGATTTCCACCGGTCTAATCTCTATTGCTCGTGTTTCTCGACCCAAGCAAGTCTCTTCTTATTATTGGTGTCCTTTTGTAGTGGTTTCCTTGCAGCAGTTCCACCATGAAGGCCTGATTCACGCAGTCTCCTCTGAACAGTTGATGTTGAGATGCATCTGTTACTTGAACTCTGAAGTATTTATTTGGGCTGCAATCTAATCTAATAATGATGGACTATTGTTTCTCTTTGCTTATTTGAGCTGTTCTTGCCATAGCCCTATATGGTAAAATAATAAGTCTATACTATATTCTGTATACCATCCCTACCTTGTCACATCACAACTGATTGGCTCAAATGCATTAAGAAGGAAATACATTTTAACAAGGCACAATTTAAATATATTCCAGGTGACTACCTCATGAAGCTGGTTGAGAAAATACTAAGAGTGTGCAAAGCTGTCATCAAGGCAAAGGGTGGCTACTTTGAAGAATCTAAAATCTCAAATATATTTTGATTTGTTTTACACTTGTCTGGTTACTACATGATTCCATATGTGTTATTTCATAGTTTTCAATTCTTCACTATTATTCTACAATGTAGAAAATAGTTTAAAAAATAAAGAAAAACCCTTGAATGAGTCGGTGTGTCCAAACGTTTGACTGGTACTGTATGTCTAGATTGAACTTTAGATAGACCTCTCAATAGTGTTATCCATGTGCTCTGTGATGATCTGATGATGATGTGAACGGTTGGGTGTGGTGTCTCATTGTGGTATGGGTGCGGTATGGGTGCGGTATGGGTGCAGTATGGATGCGGTATGGTTGCGGTATCATTGTGGTATGTTTGCAGTATGGTTGTGGTATGGTTGCAGTATGGGTGTGGTATGGGTGTGGTATGGTTGCGGTACCATTGTGGTATGGTTGTGGTATAATGTCATGTTATTGTTGTTGTTTCTACAGTAATTGCCTCTCTGGGAATTGAATTGATATTGAAACTAATATTGATATTGAAATTAAATCATATAAAACATTTTTTTTTAAATTTGACCTTTATTTAACCAGGTAGGCTAGTTCAAATCAAATCAAATTTATTTATTTTAAAAAAACTGGAAAATATTGTTCATACAAATGTTCCGGGGTTCAGAGTTGAATTTGACGGCTGTAGAAGGTGTCCAATTGAACTAGCTTCAGGTCTTAGCTGTAAATTAAATATGATTATGACAGTAAGTCATTTGTGTCCCTTTTAGTCAACTTAAATTATTGATTTGAACAATTTGATTGTGTGTGTGTATGTCATGTTTTATGTATATCTCTTAACCAATCATGGAACAAAACTCAGTGTGAGTTTATTTGGTCCGGTTGTATAGCTTTTTTTACAGACAGCTTCAGACAGCTTCTCTAATTAACAGCTATCAATCCTCCTGAGTTCGGACACATTGATAAATGACAACCACCCACAGACTAGCTAAATATGCATATATTCCTATTTAAATACATTACAATCTGACTACAGCTACAAAGCCACAACATGGGGTCTTTGGTGGCAGCCGTACAAGAATAACACTTTGTGACCAACTGGGCCACGTGGGGAGATCAAATGAATGAGCTACATGAGATAATGCTAGGACTAAAAGAGATGTATTATGATGAGATGAGATGACCCCATGGCTGAGGCAGAGGGTCTGTGATACTCTACTGCTGGTTGTTATATTATGGGATGTCGTGGGTCTCACCTATGTGCAAATACACTCTTGGACATGTTGAGGACAGAGAGGTTCTGGACGGAGCCCCTCAGGAGAGCAGAACACACCTGGAATACAGAGGAATTGGTTAGAACAGATATTAGCATTAGCTATTAGCATTAACAGACCTATAATAGAGAGGAGTGGATTAGCACAGATACCAGCTTTAACCTTTAGCCATTAGCATTAACAGACCTATAATAGAGGAGTGGATTAGCACAGATACCAGCTTTAGCCTTTATCCATTAGCATTAACACACCTATAATACAGAGGAGTGGATTAGCACAGATACCAGCTTTAGCCAATAGCCATTAGCATTAACAGACCTATAATACAGAGAGGAGTGGATTAGCACAGATACCAGCTTTAGCCAATAGCCATTAGCCATTAGCATTAACACACCTATAATACAGAGGAGTGGATTAGCACAGATACCAGCTTTAGCCTTTATCCATTAGCATTAACACACCTATAATACAGAGGAGTGGATTAGCACAGATACCAGCTTTAGCCTTTAGCCATTAGCATTAACACACCTATAATACAGAGGAGTGGATTAGCACAGATACCAGCTTTAGCCTTTAGCCATTAGCATTAACACACCTATAATACAGAGGAGTGGATTAGCACAGATACCAGCTTTAGCCAATAGCCATTAGCATTAACACACCTATAATACAGAGGAGTGGATTAGCACAGATACCAGCTTTAGCCATTAGCCATTAGCCATTAACACACGGAGGGACTTGGATGAAATGACTGAATGACATGTATGTGTACATTTATTTTGCAATGCTCACGTACGCAACGCGGCCAGTTTGGTCAGCATGTTAGTCTATCCTGTTTGATGCAACACCATCTGGCCATTGGACATGGTGGTTCATGGGAGTGGTTACAATGTATCACTGATCAAACGTTCTCGTAAGGCCCATTGGACATGGTGGTTCATGGGAGTGGTTACAATGTATCACTGATCAAACGTTCTCGTAAGGCCCATTGGACATGGTGGTTCATGGGAGTGGTTACAATGTATCACTG
Source organism: Oncorhynchus kisutch (assembly GCF_002021735.2). Classification (NCBI taxonomy): domain Eukaryota; kingdom Metazoa; phylum Chordata; class Actinopteri; order Salmoniformes; family Salmonidae; genus Oncorhynchus; species Oncorhynchus kisutch. Next base: position 7,680,613 of record NW_022261979.1, on the reverse strand, counting down.
ATCAAATGTTCTCGTAAGGCCCGTTGGACATGGTGGTTCATGAGAGTGGTTACAATGTATCACTGATCAAATGTTCTCGTAAGGCCCATTGGACATGGTGGTTCATGGGAGTGGTTACAATGTATCACTGATCAAACGTTCTCGTAAGGCCCGTTGGACATGGTGGTTCATGAGAGTGGTTACAATGTATCACTGATCAAATGTTCTCGTAAGGCCCATTGGACATGGTGGTTCATGGGAGTGGTTACAATGTATCACTGATCAAACGTTCTCGTAAGCAAACCAGTTAAAAAACGGTTGGGATCCTTAATGTTCAGAGAAATCCAAAACCAAATGTTTTATCTCCCCCCCCCCCCCCCCCCCCCCCCCCCCCACATAATTAAAATCTGTGCCGTTATCACAAAACATAATTTCCATGTTATAGTCTAACTAGAATATATGGCTATAAAACCAGAGAGGAAGAGGCGAACTTTAGGTAACTTTAGGGTAACTTTAGGTAACTGTAGGGTAACTTTAGGTAACTTTAGGTAACTTTAGGTAACTTTAGGGTAACTTTAGGGTAACTGTAGGTAACTTTAGGGATACTTTAGGTAACTTTAGGGGTACTTTAGGGTAACTTTAGGTAACTTTAGGTTACTTTAGGGTTACTTTAGGGTAACTTTAGGTAACTTTAAGGTAACTTTAGGTAACTTTAAGGTAACTTTAAGGTAGCTTTAGGTAACTTTAGGGTTTCTATAGGTAACTTTAGGGTAACTTTAGGGTAACTTTAGGGGTACTTTAGGGTAACTTTAGGTTACTTTAGGGTAACTTTAGGGTAACTTTAGGGGTACTTTAGGGTAACTTTAGGTTACTTTAGGGTAACTTTAGGTAACTTTAAGGTAACTTTAGGTAACTGTAGGTAACTTTAAGGTAACTTTAGGGTAACTTTAGGTAACTTTAGGGTTATTTTAGGTAACTTTAGGGTTACTTTAGGTAACTTTAGGGTTAATTTAGGTTACTTTGCAGGGTAAGACAGTTCATACTTAGTGAGACACAGATTACCAGATCAATGCACATTGTTCTGCCTGCCCCTCCTCTCTCTCCCTCCCGCTGAGTGGGTGGTGTTTTTGTCTCCTCATATGAAACTACAGTAGGCTGTATCGATGAGTCTATTCAGATATCCTGGTACGTCGCTCCTGGGAAACACCTTGGTTACGGCCTGTTTGTTTTGTCTTTTAGGGTAGGCGACACTACGGCTATTTAAACACTGACACAAAACCTTCTCTGGAGACATGAACGGCCTTTCAATTGTCTGTAAAGTAATGCCTTAGGGTAACTTTAG
>NW_022261979.1:7669292-7676792 GCF_002021735.2 Oncorhynchus kisutch | reverse complement strand
ATGGTCTGATGCTGTCTATAGGTAACAGGTAATACTGTCTAGATAAATGATGGTCTGATGCTGTCTATAGGTAACAGGATAAATGATGGTCTGATGCTGTCTATAGGTAACAGGTAATACTGTCTGGATAAATGATGGTCTGATGCTGTCTATAGGTAACAGGTAATACTGTCTGGATAAATGATGGTCTGATGCTGTCTATAGGTAACAGGAGATACTGTCTGGATAAATGATGGCCTGATGCTGTCTATAGGTAACAGGATAAATGATGGCCTGATGCTGTCTATAGGTAACAGGTGATACTGTCTGGATAAATGATGGCCTGATGCTGTCTATAGGTAACAGGTTAAATGATGGCCTGATGCTGTCTATAGGTAACAGGATAAATGATGGTCTGATGCTGTCTAAAGGTAACAGGTAATACTGCTTCCTGCCAATGTATAGTGATTTCTCTGAAGGCCATTGTATCTCTTGTCAGGGGTTGTCATGGGTGACCCTTCAAGATTGTGATCAACAGCTATACTGAGAGCACTGAGGTCATCAGATGTGTGTGTCTGTGTGTATGGGCACGCGTTCCCATGGGAACCCCTGAACAAAGCTACATCAGGCCTGACGGTCTCAGAAAGTGAAGGCTTCCAATCCATCACCCTTTAAGCCAATCAGAAGGACTTGTCCTCTGACATCAACCTTCCCATCAGTCTCTAGTAGCTCACAGTGTGTCAAGATCTACAAGGTGATCCTACAGAGTCAGATGACTGATTTAAACCCAGCTGACTACAGCCTCGCCACAGAGACACAGGCATCAACACTGAGCTGGGTAGAGAGACTAGCGAACACAATCGATGTGCTATGATTGATGCTAGATGTCAGTGTGATTTGGACTGTGGTTGTGTTGTGCGTCTCCCTGGCTCAGAGGAGGGGGAGACGTCGCAATAGGACTCGGTGTGTGAAGACTAGACGAGCTGGTTCGGCTGGATCTCTCCCGTCTTCAGTTAAGTCTTGTTTCAATATCTGTGCAAATGAACAAAACGTCCCTTTCTCCTCTCAACTCTACCCATTATGACTCTGTTATTAAGGAAGTGACCAAGAGAGATGTGACCATGTCGCCACCTACCGGGATGTCGTCTGCCCGCAGTATGTTCCCTGAGAGGTCCAGGTGACTGAGGGTGCTGGGGATGGACTGGTTGGCACTCAGTGACTGGGCAAGGCTGTTCACCCCTGGGACAACACACAGAGGGTTAGAGGATGGTTAGAGACAGAGAGGTAATGTACAGGTAACAGGTAACCTGTTATTATTACAGGCCTGTTCACCCCTGGGTACAGAGAACAGGTACAGAGAGGTAATGTACACTAATACAGGCCTGGGTACAGAGAACAGGTTAGAGGATGGTTAGAGACAGTTAGATAATGTACAGTAATACAGGCCTGTTCACCCCTGGGTACAGAGAAGGCCATTGGGTACCAGGTAACACAACCAGGTATCACCACCAGGTATCACCACCAGGTATCACCACCAGGTATCACCACCAGGTAACACAACCAGGTATCACCACCAGGTATCACCACCAGGTATCACCACCAGGTAACACCACCAGGTATGACCACCAGGTATCACCACCAGGTAACACCACCAGGTATCACCACCAGGTAACACAACCAGGTATCATCACCACCAGGTATCACCACCACCAGGTATCACCACCAGGTAACACTACCAGGTAACACCACCAGGTATCACCACCAGGTAACACTACCAGGTTACACTACCAGGTAACACCACCAGGTAACACCACCAGGTAACACAACCAGGTATCACAACCAGGTAACACAACCAGGTAACACAACAGGTATCAGCACCAAGTAACACCACCAGGTAACACCACCAGGTATCACCACCAGGTATCACCACCAGGTATCACCACCAGGTATCACCACCAGGTAACACTACCAGGTAACACCACCAGGTAACACCACCAGGTATCACCACCAGGTAACACCACCAGGTATCACCAACAGGTAACACTACCAGGTAACACCACCAGGTAACACCACCAGGTAAAACTACCAGGTAACACCACCAGGTAACACAGTGAAGACAACAGGAAGGTCAGCACATGGCCTGATTCTCAACCAGTCATATCTCACAGTGAAGGCAACAGGAAGGTCAGCACATGGCCTGATTCTCAACCAGTCATATCTCACAGTGAAGACAACAGGAAGGTCAGCACATGGCCTGATTCTCAACCAGTCATATCTCACAGTGAAGACAACAGGAAGGTCAGCACATGGCCTGATTCTCAACCAGCCATATCTCACAGTGAAGACAACAGGAAGGTCAGCACATGGCCTGATTCTCAACCAGTCATATCTCACAGTGAAGACAACAGGAAGGTCAGCACATGGCCTGATTCTCAACCAGTCATATCTCACAGTGAAGACAACAGGAAGGTCAGCACATGGCCTGATTCTCAACCAGCCATATCTCACAGTGAAGACAACAGGAAGGTCAGCACATGGCCTGATTCTCAACCAGTCATATCTCACAGTGAAGAGCCACATATACTGTAGGACATGAGCATTGCCAGGGTTATTAGTGGCACAATGTCACATCAAACACAGATCTACCTGGCTATAGAGGGTTAGACAGCCTGTCAACAATCTACCTGGCTATAGAGGGTCAGACAGCCTGTCAACAATCTACCTGGCTATAGTGGGTTAGACAGACAGTGAGGGATCTCTCTGGCTATAGAGGGTTAGACAGACAGTGAGGGATATCTCTGGCTATAGGGGGTTAGACAGACAGTGAGGGATCTCTCTGACTATAGGGGGTTAGACAGACAGTGAGGGATCTCTCTGGCTATATGGGGTTAGACAGACAGTGAGGGATCTCTCTGGGTATAGGGGGTTAGACAGACAGTGAGGGATCTCTCTGGCTATACGGGGTTAGACAGACAGTGAGGGATCTCTCTGGCTATACGGGGTTAGACAGACAGTGAGGGATCTCTCTGGCTATAGAGGGTTAGACAGACAGTGAGGGATATCTCTGGCTATAGGGGGTTAGACAGACAGTGAGGGATCTCTCTGGCTATAGGGGGTTAGACAGACAGTGAGGGATCTCTCTGGCCCAGAATCAAACTCCAATACGTCAGTGTGAACTCTGAGGAACTGGCCTCTCTCCTGGGAGAACCAATCAATAGACAGATAAATGCCAGGCCTTAGGGGGCATTCTGAAGCATGCCGAAAGTTGATCTATGGATTTCAATTCATTACAGGCCATTACAGAGAAAGAAAGAGAGAGAGGAGAGGAGAGGAGAGGAGAGGAGAGGAGAGGAGAGGAGAGGAGAGGAGAGGAGAGGAGAGGAGAGGAGAGGAGAGGAGAGGAGAGGAGAGGAGAGGAGAGGAGAGGAGAGGAGAGGAGAGGAGAGGAGAGGAGAGGAGAGGAGAGGAGAGGAGAGGAGAGGAGAGGAGAGGAGAGGAGAGGAGAGGAGAGGAGAGGAGAGGAGAGGATTTACTATAGAAACAACATGAGCATCATCATCTTCCTCAGTGATGAAGTCGGGGCCGGGGAGGGAGGCAGGTTATGAGGTTATGGTTATTTAAGGTGGTTTACATTTTGTCTGGTTGAGAGTGAGACTGAAAGTGGGGGCTTGACGGACTTCCATCACCAATGTCTCAGTGCTGTTCCTTTAGACTCCCTCCCTCTGCAGTAACAGTGTTGTTCCATTAGGCTCCCTCCCTCTGCAGTAACAGTGCTGTTCCATTAGGCTCCCTCCCTCTGCAGTAACAGTGCTGTTCCATTAGGCTCCCTCCCTCTGCAGTAACAGTGCTGTTCCTTTAGGCTCGCTCCCTCTGCAGTAACAGTGTTGTTCCATTAGGCTCCCTCCCTCTGCAGTAACAGTGCTGTTCCATTAGGCTCCCTCCCTCTGCAGTAACAGTGCTGTTCCATTAGGCTCCCTCCCTCTGCAGTAACTGTGCTGTTCCATTAGGCTCCCTCCCTCTGCAGTAACAGTGCTGTTCCATTAGGCTCCCTCCCTCTGCAGTAACAGTGCTGTTCCATTAGGCTCCCTCCCTCTGCAGTAACAGTGCTGTTCCATTAGGCTCCCTCCCTCTGCAGTAACAGTGCTGTTCCATTAGGCTCCCTCCCTCTGCAGTAACAGTGCTGTTCCATTAGGCTCCCTCCCTCTGCAGTAACAGTGCTGTTCCATTAGGCTCCCTCCCTCTGCAGTAACAGTGCTGTTCCATTGGGCTCCCTCCCTCTGCAGTAACAGTGCTGTTCCATTAGGCTCCCTCCCTCTGCAGTAACAGTGCTGTTCCATTAGGCTCCCTCCCTCTGCAGTAACAGTGCTGTTCCATTGGGCTCCCTCCCTCTGCAGTAACAGTGCTGTTCCTTTAGACTCCCTCCCTCTGCAGTAACAGTGTCATTAATTAGGGCTATATTACTAACAACATGCTGGTTGATGTGAACAGTTTAATCAGAGGTGTGAACAGAGGAACACTGAGTAATTGCTGATGATGCTCAACTAAGCAATAAGGCACGAGGGGGTGTGGCCTATATACCACGGCTAAGGGCTGTTCTTAAAGCACGACACAACACGGAGTGCCTGGATACAGTCCTTATCCGTGGTATATTGACCATACACCACAAACCCCTGAGGTGCCGTAGTGCTGTTATAAACTGGTTACCAAGCAGTAAAAATACATGTTCTCTCTATACCCGTGGTATACGGTCTATTATAAACTGGGTGGTTCCAGCCCTGAATGCTGATTGGCTGACAGCCGTAGTATATCAGACCGTATACCACAGGTACGACAGAACAGTTTATTTTTACTGCTCTAATTATGTTGGTAGCCAGTTTCTAACAGCAATAAGGCACCTCAGGGGTTTATGATATATGGCCAATATACCACGACTAAGGGCTGTGCCTATGAAAAGCCCTTAGCTGTAGTATACTGGCCATATATTGCTTAAATATACCATGGCTTTCAGCCAATCAGCATGGCCTGATTGCTTAAATATACCATGGCTTTCAGCCAATCAACATTGCCTTATTGCTTAAATATACCATGGCTTTCAGCCAATCAGCATGGCCTTATTGCTTAAATATACTATGGCTTTCAGCCAATCAGCATACAGGGCTCGAACCACCCAGTTTATAATGTGCTTTAACCTTTGGTGAATACTTTGAACCTAACAACAATACAGACAACAATGTAAACAACAATATAAACAACAATATAGACAACAATATAAACAATATAGTCAACAATGTAAACAACAATATAAACAACAATATAAACAACAATATAAACAATATAGTCAACAATATCAACAACAATATCAACAACAATATAAGTCATGCAAACCTGATTGTTCTCCTATATCTCTCATACATCAAGAAGGTAAATGATTCCACAGCAAGCAGCCCTGTGGATGTTAAACATCAGAGAACTGTCTGTGGATGTTAAACATCAGAGAGCAGCCCTGTGGATGTTAAACATCAGAGAACTGTCTGTGGATGTTAAACATCAGAGAGCAGCCCTGTGGATGTTAAACATCAGAGAACTGTCTGTGGATGTTAAACATCAGAGAACTGTCTGTGGATGTTAAACATCAGAGAGCAGCCCTGTGGATGTTAAACATCAGAGAACGGTCTGTGGATGTTAAACATCAGAGAACGGTCTGTGGATGTTAAACATCAGAGAACTGTCTGTGGATGTTAAACATCAGAGAACTGTCTGTGGATGTTAAACATTAGAGAGCTGCCCTGTGGATGTTAAACATCAGAGAGCAGCCCTGTAGATGTTAAACATCAGAGAACTGTCTGTGGATGTTAAACATCAGAGAACTGTCTGTGGATGTTAAACATCAGAGAACTGTCTGTGGATGTTAAACATCAGAGAGCAGCCCTGTGGATGTTAAACATCAGAGAGCAGCCCTGTGGATGTTAAACATCAGAGAGCAGCCCTGTGGATGTTAAACATCAGAGAGCAGCCCTGTGGATGTTAAACATCAGAGAGCAGCCCTGTGGATGTTAAACATCAGAGAACTGTCTGTGGATGTTAAACATCAGAGAACTGTCTGTGGATGTTAAACATCAGAGAACTGTCTGTGGATGTGAAACATCAGAGAACTGTCTGTGGATGTTAAACATCAGAGAACTGTCTGTGGATGTTAAACATCAGAGAGCAGCCCTGTGGATTTTAAACATCAGAGAACTGTCTGTGGATGTTAAACATCAGAGAACTGTCTGTGGATGTTAAACATCAGAGAACTGTCTGTGGATGTTAAACATCAGAGAGCAGCCCTGTGGATTTTAAACATCAGAGAACTGTCTGTGGATGTTAAACATCAGAGAGCAGCCCTGTGGATGTTAAACATCAGAGAGCAGCCCTGTGGATGTTAACATCAGAGAGCAGCCCTGTGGATGTTAAACATCAGAGAGCAGCCCTGTGGATGTTAAACATCAGAGAGCAGCCCTGTGGATGTTAAACATCAGAGAGCAGCCCTGTGGATGTTAAACATCAGAGAACTGTCTGTGGATGTTAAACATCAGAGAGCTGTCTGTGGATGTTAAACATCAGAGAACTGTCTGTGGATGTTAAACATCAGAGAACTGTCTGTGGATGTTAAACATCAGAGAACTGTCTGTGGATGTTAAACATCAGAGAGCAGCCCTGTGGATGTTAAATATCAGAGAACTGTCTGTGGATGTTAAACATCAGAGAACTGTCTGTGGATGTTAAACATCAGAGAGCAGCCCTGTGGATGTTAAACATCAGAGAACTGTCTGTGGATGTTAAACATCAGAGAGCAGCCCTGTGGATGTTAAATATCAGAGAACTGTCTGTGGATGTTAAACATCAGAGAACTGTCTGTGGATGTTAAACATCAGAGAACTGTCTGTGGATGTTAAACATCAGAGAACTGTCTGTGGTTCATTGTAAGGAAGTTGAATACAAGTTTTCCATGCAAGTGTCAGAATGCGAGAAACTCCAGTCATTACCTTTGGGTGACAATGAGGTTTTGGAAAAGTTTAAATGCTTGAGTCCCTTAGGGAGTTTGGCGAACTGTGCTCCCAGGGAGGTGATTCCTGGAGAAAACAGCAGAATGGAAAGCAACACTTAGTCATTTGGCGATACAAGTACCACGATATCAGACAGACTGGGGATTTCAATTCCCTGCCTTCATTTTCCCTGACCTGCCGAGGGGAGCCTCACGGGAAGGGAAACGACATCTCTGTTCACACAGGCACTCAGTGTTCATTCTAATGCAGGCCACTTAGCGTTTGGGTAAAGACAGATTGTACAACTCAACTGTCTCTTGACGACACACGTTACACGAGGACAAATTTTGCTGGTAAATCTGAGAGACGCAGGATATTTTGGCGTCTCTTTAATTGATGTGACTTGAAAAGAGACCACCCGTCTAGAGGTGATGTAATGATTAACCTGCTCTCATAGTTCAGAGGGAAAAGACACCACCCGTCTAGAGGTGATGAA
>NW_022261979.1:7614292-7664292 GCF_002021735.2 Oncorhynchus kisutch | reverse complement strand
GAGAAGAGAGACCACGGGGTGGTCTGTAAAAAGGGAGGCGGGAGACGAAAGGATTGATAAAAAATTCAATGAGAGCAACCGACTTCTACACTGCTGCAAAACAGAGCTCCTGACCCAGTTCTCTGCTTTCTGTGAGGCCTGTTGATTCCTCTCTGCCCACCCATTCTCTGAGGGAATCAAATGAATCAAAACAAATATATCCCTTCAGTTCAGGGCCTGTTGATTCCTCTCTGCCCACCCATTCTCTGAGGGAATCAAATGAATCAAATCAAATATATCCCTTCAGTTCAGGGCCTGTTGACTCCTCTCTGCCCACCCATTCTCTGAGGGAATCAAGTGAATCAAATCAAATATATCCCCTCAGTTCAGAGCCTGTTGATTCCTCTCTGCCCACCCATTCTCTGAGGGAATCAAGTGAATCAAATCAAATAAATCCCTTCAGTTCAGCTATGCAGAGCAGAGGGAGGTTAATAGTCTCTTTATCTGTTTACATTCATATGACAAACAGTGATCAGAATAACAGTACACCAGAGTTAGTACAACTAAGTGACATTGCATGTATACGAGAGACATTTCTGGTGGCCAGCCATGCTAATTATGACAGACAAAGAGGGATTGTGTGAGGCAGGATGGTTCTCTTTTCAGGGGCAGAGAGAAACGGAATGGCACAGAGGACTGTTGTTCCCTAGGACTGAGAGAGAGAGAGAGAGAGAGAGAAGGAGAGAGAGAGAGGAGAGGGAGAGAGACGGAGAGAAAGAGAGACGGAGAGAAAGAGAGAGAGAAGGAGAGAGAGAGAGAGAGAGAGAGAGAAGGAGAGAGAGAGAGAAGGAGAGAGAGAGAGAGAAAGAGAGAGAGAGAGGAGAGGGAGAGAGACGGAGAGAAAGAGAGACGGAGAGAGAGAGAGAAGGAGAGAGAGAGAGAGAGAGAGAGAGAAGGAGAGAGAGAGAGAAGGAGAGAGAGAGAGAGAGAGAGAGAGAGAAGGAGAGAGAGAGAGAGAGAGAGAGAAGGAGAGAGAGAGAGAGAGAGAGAGAGAGAGAGAGAGAGAGAGAAGGAGAGAAGAGAGAGAGGAGAGAGAGAGAGAGAGAGAGAGAGAGAGAGAGAGAGAGAGAGAGAGAGAGAGACGGAGAGAGAGAGAGACGGAGAGAGAGAGAGACGGAGAGAGAGAGAGAGAGAGAGAGAGAGGAGAGAGAGAGAGAGAAGGAGAGAGAGAGAAGGAGAGAGAGAGAGAAGGAGAGAGAGAAGGAGGGAGAGAGAGACAGAGAGAGAGAGAGAGAGAGAGAGAGAGAGACAGAGAGAGAGACAAGTGAGGGATGCTAACACACAGTACAGTGAGGAATGTTAACACACAGTACAGTGAGGGATGCTGACACACAGTACAGTGAGGGATGCTAACACACAGTACAGTGAGGGATGCTAACACACAGTACAATGAGGGATGCTAACACACAGTACAGTGAGGGATGCTAACACACAGTACAATGAGGGATGCTAACACACAGTACAATGATGGATGTTAACACACAGTACAGTGAGGGATGCTAACACACAGTACAATGAGGAATGCTAACACACAGTACAGTGAGGGATGTTAACACACAGTACAGTGAGGGATGCTAACACACAGCACAATGAGGGATGCTAACACACAGTACAGTGAGGGATGTTAACACACAGTACAGTGAGGGTTGCTAACACACAGTACAGTGAGGGATGCTAACACATAGTACAATGAGGGATGCTAACACACAGTACAATGAGGGATGTTAACATACAGTACAGTGAGGGAAAACCCTGCCGCCTCCATTGGTTTCCATGTAAAGCCGCCAGAAGAATTGTCTACCACACCGGCAGCGGCAAGGTCTCCCACTATCACCTCCATCCACAGCCTGGTCCCAGATCTGGTTCTACTGTCTTGCCATCTTCTGTGTAACGACGACCACAGGAGAAGACAGCACAAACTAGCAGGTCTGGGATCAGGCTGTGTGAGCAGCTTGATGTATCAGTACACCTCCTGGACAGGACACTAGTCTATCTCCTGTTTCTGTAGTGAGACAGCTTGATGTACCAGGACACCTCCTGGACAGGACACTAGTCTAGCTCCTGTTTCTGTCGTGAGGCAGCTTGATGTACCAGGACACCCCCTGGACAGGACACTAGTCTATCTCCTGTTTCTGTAGTGAGACAGCTTGATGTACCAGGACACCCCCTGGACAGGACACTAGTCTATCTCCTGTTTCTGTAGCAGCTTGATGTACCAGGACACCCCCTGGACAGGACACTAGTCTATCTCCTGTTTCTGTAGTGAGACAGCCTGATGTACCAGTACACCCCCTGGACAGGACACTAGTCTATCTCCTGTTTCTGTAGTGAGACAGCTTGATGTACCAGGACACCCCCTGGACAGGACACTAGTCTATCTCCTGTTTCTGTAGCAGCTTGATGTACCAGGACACCCCCTGGACAGGACACTAGTCTATCTCCTGTTTCTGTAGTGAGACAGCTTGATGTACCAGGACACCCCCTGGACAGGACACTAGTCTATCTCCTGTTTCTGTAGTGAGACAGCTTGATGTACCAGGACACCCCCTGGACAGGACACTAGTCTATCTCCTGTTTCTGTAGTGAGACAGCTTGATGTACCAGGACACCCCCTGGACAGGACACTAGTCTATCTCCTGTTTCTGTAGTGAGACAGCTTGATGTACCAGTACACCCCCTGGACAGGACACTAGTCTATCTCCTGTTTCTGTAGTGAGACAGCTTGATGTACCAGGACACCCCCTGGACAGGACACTAGTCTATCTCCTGTTTCTGTAGCAGCTTGATGTACCAGGACACCCCCTGGACAGGACACTAGTCTATCTCCTGTTTCTGTAGTGAGACAGCTTGATGTACCAGTACACCCCCTGGACAGGACACTAGTCTATCTCCTGTTTCTGTAGCAGCTTGATGTACCAGGACACCCCCTGGACAGGACACTAGTCTATCTCCTGTTTCTGTAGTGAGACAGCTTGATGTACCAGTACACCCCCTGGACAGGACACTAGTCTATCTCCTGTTTCTGTAGTGAGACAGCTTGATGTACCAGGACACCCCCTGGACAGGACACTAGTCTATCTCCTGTTTCTGTAGCAGCTTGATGTACCAGGACACCCCCTGGACAGGACACTAGTCTATCTCCTGTTTCTGTAGCAGCTTGATGTACCAGGACACCCCCTGGACAGGACACTAGTCTATCTCCTGTTTCTGTAGTGAGACAGCTTGATGTACCAGGACACCCCCTGGACAGGACACTAGTCTATCTCCTGTTTCTGTAGCAGCTTGATGTACCAGGACACCCCCTGGACAGGACACTAGTCTATCTCCTGTTTCTGTAGTGAGACAGCTTGATGTACCAGGACACCCCCTGGACAGGACACTAGTCTATCTCCTGTTTCTGTAGTGAGACAGCTTGATGTACCAGGACACCCCCTGGACAGGACACTAGTCTATCTCCTGTTTCTGTAGCAGCTTGATGTACCAGGACACCCCCTGGACAGGACACTAGTCTATCTCCTGTTTCTGTAGTGAGACAGCTTGATGTACCAGGACACCCCCTGGACAGGACACTAGTCTATCTCCTGTTTCTGTAGTGAGACAGCTTGATGTACCAGGACACCCCCTGGACAGGACACTAGTCTATCTCCTGTTTCTGTAGCAGCTTGATGTACCAGGACACCCCCTGGACAGGACACTAGTCTATCTCCTGTTTCTGTAGTGAGACAGCTTGATGTACCAGTACACCCCCTGGACAGGACACTAGTCTATCTCCTGTTTCTGTAGTGAGACAGCTTGATGTACCAGGACACCCCCTGGACAGGACACTAGTCTATCTCCTGTTTCTGTAGTGAGACAGCTTGATGTACCAGGACACCCCCTGGACAGGACACTAGTCTATCTCCTGTTTCTGTAGTGAGACAGCTTGATGTACCAGTACACCCCCTGGACAGGACACTAGTCTATCTCCTGTTTCTGTAGTGAGACAGCTTGATGTACCAGGACACCCCCTGGACAGGACACTAGTCTATCTCCTGTTTCTGTAGCAGCTTGATGTACCAGGACACCCCCTGGACAGGACACTAGTCTATCTCCTGTTTCTGTAGTGAGACAGCTTGATGTACCAGTACACCCCCTGGACAGGACACTAGTCTATCTCCTGTTTCTGTAGCAGCTTGATGTACCAGGACACCCCCTGGACAGGACACTAGTCTATCTCCTGTTTCTGTAGTGAGACAGCTTGATGTACCAGTACACCCCCTGGACAGGACACTAGTCTATCTCCTGTTTCTGTAGTGAGACAGCTTGATGTACCAGGACACCCCCTGGACAGGACACTAGTCTATCTCCTGTTTCTGTAGCAGCTTGATGTACCAGGACACCCCCTGGACAGGACACTAGTCTATCTCCTGTTTCTGTAGCAGCTTGATGTACCAGGACACCCCCTGGACAGGACACTAGTCTATCTCCTGTTTCTGTAGTGAGACAGCTTGATGTACCAGGACACCCCCTGGACAGGACACTAGTCTATCTCCTGTTTCTGTAGCAGCTTGATGTACCAGGACACCCCCTGGACAGGACACTAGTCTATCTCCTGTTTCTGTAGTGAGACAGCTTGATGTACCAGGACACCCCCTGGACAGGACACTAGTCTATCTCCTGTTTCTGTAGTGAGACAGCTTGATGTACCAGGACACCCCCTGGACAGGACACTAGTCTATCTCCTGTTTCTGTAGCAGCTTGATGTACCAGGACACCCCCTGGACAGGACACTAGTCTATCTCCTGTTTCTGTAGTGAGACAGCTTGATGTACCAGGACACCCCCTGGACAGGACACTAGTCTATCTCCTGTTTCTGTAGTGAGACAGCTTGATGTACCAGGACACCCCCTGGACAGGACACTAGTCTATCTCCTGTTTCTGTAGCAGCTTGATGTACCAGGACACCCCCTGGACAGGACACTAGTCTATCTCCTGTTTCTGTAGTGAGACAGCTTGATGTACCAGTACACCCCCTGGACAGGACACTAGTCTATCTCCTGTTTCTGTAGTGAGACAGCTTGATGTACCAGGACACCCCCTGGACAGGACACTAGTCTATCTCCTGTTTCTGTAGTGAGACAGCTTGATGTACCAGGACACCCCCTGGACAGGACACTAGTCTATCTCCTGTTTCTGTAGTGAGACAGCTTGATGTACCAGTACACCCCCTGGACAGGACACTAGTCTATCTCCTGTTTCTGTAGTGAGACAGCTTGATGTACCAGGACACCCCCTGGACAGGACACTAGTCTATCTCCTGTTTCTGTAGCAGATTGATGTACCAGGACACCCCCTGGACAGGACACTAGTCTATCTCCTGTTTCTGTAGTGAGACAGCTTGATGTACCAGTACACCCCCTGGACAGGACACTAGTCTATCTCCTGTTTCTGTAGTGAGACAGCTTGATGTACCAGGACACCCCCTGGACAGGACACTAGTCTATCTCCTGTTTCTGTAGCAGCTTGATGTACCAGGACACCCCCTGGACAGGACACCCCCTGGACAGGACACTAGTCTATCTCCTGTTTCTGTAGCAGCTTGATGTACCAGGACACCCCCTGGACAGGACACTAGTCTATCTCCTGTTTCTGTAGTGAGACAGCTTGATGTACCAGGACACCCCCTGGACAGGACACTAGTCTATCTCCTGTTTCTGTAGTGAGACAGCTTGATGTACCAGGACACCTCCTGGACAGGACACCCCCTGGACAGGACACTAGTCCACCCCCAGTCTTACCCCCAATCTAACTCCTTAATGCTAAAGTATTTCTGAATGCAGAGAAATCTAATTCCCAACCTTCCAACCCACACGGCCATTAAGACCAGAGGAGTCCGAGGAATACTTTCCTGTCACAGACTAGCAGACACATGCATCACATCACATACCAGTCAAAACAGGAGCTTTAGTATCCCAAAAGACCCTGCGCTGGTTTCTATGGCAACTTAGCTCTCAAACAAAGCTACCGGGCTGAGGGGCTCACCACTCTCTCTTTCTTTATCTCTCTCTCTCTAAATCTCTCTCTCTCTCTCTCTGTGTGTCTCTCTCTACACCTCTTTGTCTCTCTCTCAATTTCAATTCAATTTAAGGGGCTTTAATTTACATTGTCACAGAAAGTGAAATAGACAATAAACAAAAGTGAAAAACTATAAAAAATGAACAGTAAACATTACAATCACTAAAGTTCCAAAGGAATAGAGACATTTCAAATGTCATATTATGTCTATATACAGTGTCGTAATGATGTACAAATAGTTAAAGTACAAAAGGGAAAATAAATCAACATAAATCTCATACTCCATAGTCAATACAAGGACATTAACATTCAGAGTCTAATTACCCCCACAAAACCTTTTGGTCTGCTTTGTGTGTGTGTGTGTGTGTATATGTGTGTGTGTGTGTGTGTGTGTATGTGTGTGTGTGTGTATGTCCTCCATGATGGAACTGAGTAATAGTTGACAAGACTAGGGGGAAAGGATGTTCAGGTTGTGTCTGAGATACTTGGCTGGACTGACACTGTGTAACTGATACCCACTGTTCTTTGTGGAATGAAGAGTCTTATCACAGGGAAACACCTGACTGTTCTGCTGTGGGGGAGAGACAGGCAGAGAGACAGACAGAGAGACAGACAGAGAGACAGGCAGAGATATAGACAGAGAGACAGACAGAGAGACAGACAGCGAGACAGAGAGAGAGACAGACAGCGAGAAAGACAGACAGAGAGACAGACACAGAGACAGACAGAGAGACAGACAGAGATGCAGACAGAGATACAGACAGAGAGACAGACAGAGAGACAGACAGAGAGACAGACAGAGAGACGGACAGCGAGACGGACAGAGAGACAGGCAGAGAGACAGGCAGAGAGACAGCGAGACAGACACAGAGACAGACAGAGAGACAGACAGACAGCGAGACAGAGACAGACAGAGAGACAGACAGAGAGAGAGACAGAGAGAGAGAGAGAGAGAGAGCGAGAGGCAGACTGAGTGACAGACAGAGGCAGACAGAAAGAGAGACAGACAGAGAGATGAGGAAAGGGAGGAGACAGAGGCAGACAGAGTGGGGGTACGAAGGCTCAGTTTAACTCACCAGTTTACAATCCTTTGTGGAGAGCTTTGTGAACCATTGGTTGTACTCCAACACTGCTATTATAGCCACTAGATCCCTGCCAGGGACACAGAGACAATATCAATCACCTTGGGATTTAAACACCTTGGGAGAATGGATGAAGGCTGGTTCAGTAAACCCATATCAGGAGGTTAAAGACAATGTCAATGCATATTTATTTTTTTACATTTCAAATAATCAACCATTATAATATGAAATTTACAGCATTTAAGAATTTAAATTACAGAATTGAATTACAAAGTGAAACGTTACACATTTAAAAGGGACAAGATGCAGTTGCTACATACATTTTTAGACTTATATATGAATGATATGTACCCATTGGTTCTTGAAGAATATAATTTATAAATGCCCCATCAACTGTCGTACCCATCACAACTTAAAATAGAACTGTGTTTATAACTCGATTGTTTGTCAACAAAGTTAATGCAAACAGTCGTGGCTAAAAGTTTTGAGAATGACACAAATGTTAATTTCCACAAAGTTTCCTGCTTCAGTGTCTTTAGATATTTGTGTCAGATGTTACTATGGATACTGAAGTATAATTACAAGCATTTCATAAGTGTCAAAGGCTTTTATTGACAATTACATGAAGTTGATGCAAAGAGTCAATATTTGCAGTGTTGAACCTTCTTTTTCAAGACCTCTGGAATCCTCCCTGGCATGCTGTCAATTAACTTCAGGGCCACATCCTGACTGATGGCAGCCCATTCATGCATAATCAATACTTGGAGTTTGTCAGAATGTGTGGGTTTTTGTTTGTCCACCCGCCTCTTGAGGATTGACCACAAATTCTCAATGGGATTAAGGTCTGAGGAGTTTCCTGTCCATGGACCCAAAATATCGATGTTTTGTTCCCGAGCCACTTAGTTATCACGTTTTCCTTCTGGCAAAGTGCTCCATCATGCTGGAAAAGGCATTGTTCACCACCAAACTGTTCCTCGATGGTTGGGAGAAGTTGCTCTCTGAGGATGTGTTGGTACCATTCTTTATTCATGGCTTTGTTCTTAGGCAAAAGTGTGAGTGAGCCCACTCCCTTGGCTGAGAAGCAATCCCACACATGAATGGTCTCCGGATGCTTTACTGTTGGCATGACACAGGACTGATGGTAGCGCTCACCTTGTCTTCTCCGGACAAGCTTTTTTCCGGATGCCCCAAACAATGGGAAAGGGGATTCATCAGAGAAAATGACTTTACCCCAGTCCTCAGCAGTCTAATCCCTGTACCTTTTGCAGAATATCAGTCTGTCCCTGATGTTTTTCCTGGAGAGAAGTGGCTTCTTTGCTGCCCTTCTTGACACCTGGCCATCCTCCAAAAGTCTTCGCCTCACTGTGCGTACAAATGCACTCACACCTGCCTGCCGCCATTCCTGAGCAAGCTCTGTACTGGTGGTGCCCCGATCCCGCAGCTGAATCAACTTCAGGAGACGGTCCTGGCGCTTGCTGGACTTTCTTGGGCGCCCTGAAGCCTTCTTCACAACAATTCAACCGCTCTCCTTGAAGTTCTCGATGATCCGATAAATGGTTGATTTAGGTGCAATCTTACTGGCAGCAATATCCTTGCCTGTGAAGCTCTTTTTGTGCAAAGCAATGATGACGGCACGTGTTTCCATGCAGGTAACCATGGTTGACAGAGGAAGAACAATGATTCCAAGCACCACCCTCCTTTTGAAGCTTCCAGTCTGTTATTCGAACTCAATCAGCATGACAGAGTGATCGCCAGCCTTGTCCTCGTCAACACTCACACCTGTGTTAACGAGAGAATCACTGACATGATGTCAGCTGGTCCTTTTGTGGCAGGGCAGAAATGCAGTGGAAATGTTTTTGGGGGGATTCAGTTAATTTGTATGGCAAACAGGAACTTTGCAATTAAATGCAATTCATCGGATCACTCTTCATAACATTCTGGAGTATATGCAAATTGCCATCATACAAACTGAGGCAGCAGACTTCATATTTGTGTCATTGTCAAAACATTTGGCCACGACTGTATATCCTGGATGGTCAGTCCTTCCACCCAGAGCCCTGTCTATTCATCTGAGACTGGTTACTTTAGCCACATCCCTCAGCTTTTTACACAAACAGTAGTGGGACAACGCTTTGCTATTGCTTTGTCCCCTTTAACATTAATGTTAGAAAACATGACAAAGTGTATTACTGTATTACTGTTCAGTAGCTGCCATGATAGAGTACTACAGTGCATGAGATACAACCTAGTGACTCACCTATTCTCCAGATGACTGAAGTCCTGCAGGCTGAGATCCCGTGTGTCTTGAACCTAGTGACTCACCTATTCTCCAGATGACTGAAGTCCTGCAGGCTGAGATCCCGTGTGTCTTGAACCTAGTGACTCACCTATTCTCCAGATGACTGAAGTCCTGCAGGCTGAGATCCCGTGTGTCTTGAACCTAGTGACTCACCTATTCTCCAGATGACTGAAGTCCTGCAGGCTGAGATCCCGTGTGTCTTGAACCTAGTGACTCACCTATTCTCCAGATGACTGAAGTCCTGCAGGCTGAGATCCCGTGTGTCTTGAACCTAGTGACTCACCTATTCTCCAGATGACTGAAGTCCTGAAGGCTGAGATCCCGTGTGTCTTGAGTCAGATAGATGGTGTCTACGTCCTAGAAGACGTGACAGGAAACAGACTGTGAGCTTCCTTCTCACCACTGTCATAGTAATCAAATAGCTACGTTAAATGGAATCGAGCACTTCAAGATGAAGAATTAACAAATGATTTCTAAGCACATTTTATGCAGCAAACGGTGTGTCTACATCCTGCTAAGTGTGATAGATGTGTACTGGATATTACTGCACTGTTGGAGCTGGAAACAGAAGAATAACATTTACAAATCTGTGTTCGCTACCAATAAACTCTGATTTGATTAGACAGGAAATGACTGTTAGAGTAGGTGTGTCACCACTGTCATAGTGATTCTAGAACCTACAGTACCTAGGCTACATGTTCTATTGAACCGACAAGACAACATGGACATGAACACAAACCTCGTGTCATTCCCCAGATGTAAGGAAATGTTAAAACACACCTGATAATAATAATAAATTTAGTCATAAATAATTATTAGTTAGCCAAGAGGATACTGACCCATTGAACTTCCTCTCTGTAGGGCAGACCCAGCCAGTCACACACACATCTGTACATCTGAGAGAAACCACCTGGAGAGGGGAGAGAGAGATATATGCCTATTACTATGTACAGACTCAGTGAGCATAGCCTTGCTATTGAGAAAGGCCGCCGTAGGCAGACATGGCTCTCAAGAGAAGACAGGCTATGTGCTCACTGCCCACAAAATGAGGTGGAAACTGAGCTGCACTTCCTAACCTCCTGCCCAGAGACATATTTCCCTCAGATTACACAGATCCACAAAGAATTCGAAAACAAATCCAATTTTGATAAACTCCCATATCTACTGGGTGAAATTCCACAGTGTTCCATCACAGCAGCAAGATTTGTGACCTGTTGCCACGAGAAAAGGGCAACCAGTGAAGAACACACACCATTGTAAATACAACCCATATCTATGCTTATTTATTTTATCTTGTGTCCTTTACCATTTGTACATTGTTAAAACACTGTATATATATATATTATGACATTTGTAATGTCTTTATTGTTTTGAAACTTCTGTATGTGTAATGTTTACTGTTAATTTTTATTGTTTATTTCCCTTTATATATTCACTTTGTATATTATCTACCTCACTTGCTTTGGCAATGTTAACACATGTTTCCCATGCCAATAAAGCCCTTGAATTGAATTGAATTGATATATATATATATAGAGAGAGACAGAGAGAGACAGAGAGAGAGACAGAGAGAGAGAGAGAGAGAGAGAGACAGAGAGAGAGAGAGAGACAGAGAGACAGAGAGAGAGAGACCGAGAGACAGAGAGAGAGAGAGAGGGAGAGAGAGAGAGAGAGAGAGAGACAGAGACAGAGACAGAGACAGAGACAGAGACAGAGAGAGACAGAGACAGAGACAGAGATATATATACAGTGCCTTGCGAAAGTATTCGGCCCCCCTTGAACTTTGCGACCTTTTGCCACATTTCAGGCTTCAAACATAAAGATATAAAACTGTATTTGTTTGTGAAGAATCAACAACAAGTGGGACAATTGGATATTTCAAACTTTTTTAACAAATCAAAAACTGAAAAATTGGCCGTGCAAAATTATTCAGCCCCCTTAAGTTAATACTTTGTAGCGCCACCTTTTGCTGCGATTACAGCTGTAAGTCGCTTGGGGTATGTCTCTATCAGTTTTGCACATCGAGAGACTGACATTTTTTCCCATTCCTCCTTGCAAAACAGCTCGAGCTCAGTGAGGTTGGATGGAGAGCATTTGTGAACAGCAGTTTTCAGTTCTTTCCACAGATTCTCGATTGGATTCAGGTCTGGACTTTGACTTGGCCATTCTAACACCTGGATATGTTTATTTTTGAACCATTCCATTGTAGATTTTGCTTTATGTTTTGGATCATTGTCTTGTTGGAAGACAAATCTCCGTCCCAGTCTCAGGTCTTTTGCAGACTCCATCAGGTTTTCTTCCAGAATGGTCCTGTATTTGGCTCCATCCATCTTCCCATCAATTTTAACCATCTTCCCTGTCCCTGCTGAAGAAAAGCAGGCCCAAACCATGATGCTGCCACCACCATGTTTGCCAGTGGGGATGGTGTGTTCAGGGTGATGAGCTGTGTTGCTTTTACGCCAAACATAACGTTTTGCATTGTTGCCAAAAAGTTCAATTTTGGTTTCATCTGACCAGAGCACCTTCTTCCACATGTTTGGTGTGTCTCCCAGGTGGCTTGTGGCAAACTTTAAACAACACTTTTTATGGATACCTTTAAGAAATGGCTTTGTTCTTGCCACTCTTCCATAAAGGCCAGATTTGTGCAATATACGACTGATTGTTGTCCTATGGACAGAGTCTCCCACCTCAGCTGTAGATCTCTGCAGTTCATCCAGAGTGATCATGGGCCTCTTGGCTGCATCTCTGATCAGTCTTCTCCTTGTATGAGCTGAACGTTTAGAGGGACGGCCAGGTCTTGGTAGATTTGCAGTGGTCTGATACTCCTTCCATTTCAATATTATCGCTTGCACAGTGCTCCTTGGGATGTTTAAAGCTTGGGAAATCTTTTTGTATCCAAATCCGGCTTTAAACTTCTTCACAACAGTATCTCGGACCTGCCTGGTGTGTTCCCTTGTTCTTCATGATGCTCTCTGCGCTTTTAACGGACCTCTGAGACTATCACAGTGCAGGTGCATTTATACGGAGACTTGATTACACACAGGTGGATTGTATTTATCATCATTAGTCATTTAGGTCAACATTGGATCATTCAGAGATCCTCACTGAACTTCTGGAGAGAGTTTGCTGCACTGAAAGTAAAGGGGCTGAATAATTTTGCACGCCCAATTTTTCCGTTTTTGATTTGTTAAAAAAGTTTGAAATATCCAATAAATGTCGTTCCACTTCATGATTGTGTCCCACTTGTTGTTGATTCTTCACAAAAAAATACAGTTTTATATCTTTATGTTTGAAGCCTGAAATGTGGCAAAAGGTCGCAAAGTTCAAGGGGGCCGAATACTTTCGCAAGGCACTGTATATATATATAGAGAGAGAGAGACAGAGAGAGAGAGAGACAGAGAGAGAGAGAGAGAGAGAGACAGAGAGAGAGACAGAGAGAGAGACAGAGAGAGAGACGAGAGACAGAGAAGAGAGACCGAGAGAGAGACAGAGAGACAGAGAGAGAGAGAGAGAGAGAGACAGAGAGAGAGAGAGAGACAGAGAGACAGAGAGAGAGAGAGAGAGAGAGACAGAGAGAGAGAGAGAGAGACAGAGAGAGAGAGAGAGGAGAGAGAGACAGAGACCGAGAGAGAGACAGATATATATATATATATAGAGAGAGAGACAGAGAGAGAGAGACAGAGAGACAGAGAGAGAGAGAGAGAGAGAGAGAGAGAGAGAGAGAGACAGAGTCAGACAGAGAGACAGAGAGAGAGAGAGACAGAGAGAGAGACAGAGTCAGAGACAGACAGAGAGACAGAGAGAGCGAGACAGAGACAGACAGAGAGACAGAGAGAGGGAGACAGAGAGAGAGAGACAGAGAGAGAGAGACAGAGAGACAGAGACAGAGACAGAGACAGAGAGACAGAGAGAGAGAGACAGAGAGACAGAGACAGAGAGAGAGAGACAGAGACAGAGACAGAGACAGAGAGACAGAGAGACAGAGACAGAGAGAGAGAGAGAGAGCGGACAGTCAATGTAGTGATACACATCCACATCCAGACGCAACAGAACACAGATATAGGAAGAGGGAGGGTCAATGTAGTGATATGCGGGCGCACACACACACACACACACACACACACACACACACACACACAACACAATAAGGTATTGTATTCACCACACGGTCCTGGTTCTGCTACTTTGTGGTTGTCCCATAGAGTCTGTAGGCTGGTGATCCTCTCCGGAGGCTCCATACTCAGCTTCTTCATCAGCTTCCTGTCACACAGACACAGGACAACAACACCACTAGAAGGCTGATACAGAACACAGGTTTACAGCTTAACAGGCTACTAGGTTCAGGATAGCATTGTTACGACAGCAGAAGACTAGTGAGACATGAGTCCTCAGGTTGTTAGAGTCTATAGGAGTCTACAGCCATATCTCAGGCCAAGTGACTACTATGCAACACATAACAGAACCAATATGACTCTGATCAGATGTAGCTGACTGGTTTATACTATATAAAGACATAACAGAACCAATATGACTCAGATCAGATGTAGGTGGCTGGTTTATACTATATAAACACATAACAGAACCGATCTGACTCAGATCAGATGTAGGTGGCTGGTTTATACTATATAAACACATAACAGAACCAATCTGACTCAGATCAGATGTAGGTGACTGGTTTATACTATATAAACACATTACAGAACCGATCTGACTCAGATCAGATGTAGGTGGCTGGTTTATACTATATAAACACATAACAGAACCAATCTGACTCAGATCAGATGTAGGTGGCTGGTTTATACTATATAAACACATAACAGAACCAATCTGACTCAGATCAGATGTAGGTGGCTGGTTTATACTATATAAACACATAACAGAACCAATATGACTCAGATCAGATGTAGTGACTGGTTTATACTATATAAACACATAACAGAACCAATATGACTCAGATCAGATGTAGCTGACTGGTTTATACTATACAACACATAACAGAACCAATATGACTCAGATCAGATGTAGGTGACTGGTTTATACTATATAAACACATTACAGAACCAATATGACTCAGATCAGATGTAGGTGACTGGTTTATACTATACAAACACATAACAGAACCAATATGACTCAGATCAGATGTAGGTGACTGGTTTATACTATATAACACATAACAGAACCAATCTGACTCAATCAGATGTAGGTGACTGGTTTATACTATATAAACACATAACAGAACCAATCTGACTCAATCAGATGTAGGTGGCTGGTTTATACTATATAAACACATAACAGAACCAATATGACTCAGATCAGATGTAGGTGAATGGTTTATACTATATAAACACTGGCACTTCTGCACATTGTTCTGCATTAATTTCTGTACTTCATTCATACTTCTCTTTTCAAACAGCAACATAGTTGTAATAGTTTCATATACAGTGCATTCAGGAAGTATTCAGACCCCTTGACTTTTTCCACATTTTGTTACGTTACAGCATTATTGTAAAATTGATTAAATTATATATATTTTTCTCCTCATCGATAATACCCCATAATGACAAAGCAAAAACAGGTTTTAGAAATGTTTGTAAATGTACTAAAAACAAAAACAACTAGGCCTCCCGAGTGGGGCAGTGGTCTATGGCTCTGCATCACAGTGCTAGCTGTGCCACTAGATTCTGGGTTCGAGACCAGGCTCTGTCTCTGCCGGCTGTGACTGGATGACCCATGGGGCAGCGCGCAATGTGCCCAGCGTCGTCCGGGTTAGGGAGGGTTTGGCCCAGCATCGTCCGGGTTAGGGGAGGGTTTGGCACAGCGTCGTCCGGGTTAGGGGAGGGTTTGGCCCAGCGTCGTCCGGGTTAGGGGAGGGTTTGGCCAGCGTCGTCCGGGTTAGGGGAGGGTTGGCCAGCGTCGTCCGGGTTAGGGGAGGGTTTGCCAGCGTCGTCCGGGTTAGGGGAGGGTTTGGCCAGCAGGGATGTCCTTGACCATCGCGCACTAGCGACTCCTGTGGCGGGCCGGGTGCAGTGCACGCTGACACGGTCACCAGTTGTACGGCGTTTCCTACGACACATTGGTGCGTCTGGGTTAAGTGGGCATTGTGTCAAGAAGCAGTGCGGCTTGGTTGGGTCGTGTTTCAGAGGATGAACGGCTCTCGACCTTCGCCTCTCCGAGTCCGTAGGGGAGTTGCAGCGATGAGACAAGACTGTAACTACCAATTGGATACCATGATATTTGGGAGAAAAAGGGGTAAAAAAATAAATTAATACTCAGTACTTTGTTGAATCAACTTTGGCAGCGATTACAGCCTTGAGTCTTCTTGGGTATGATGCTACAAGCTTGGCACACCTGTATTTGGGGAGTTTTTCCCTTCTTTTCTGCAGATCCTCTCAAGCTCTGTCAGGTTGGATGGGGAGTGTTGCTGCACAACTATTTTCAGGTCTCTCCAGAGATGTCGATCGGGTTAAAGTTCGGGCTCTGACTTGGCCACTCTCAAGGACATTCAGCCACTCCTGCGCTACCACTCCTGCGTTGTCTTGGCTGTGTGCTTAGGGTCCTTGTCCTGTTGGAAGGTGAAACTTAATCCCAGTCTGAGGTCCTGAGTGCTTTGGAGCAGGTTTTCATCAAGGATCTCTCTGTACTTTGCTTTGTTCATCTTGGATGAGTCTCCAGTCCCTCCCACTGAAAAACATCCCCACAGTATGATGCTGTCACCACCATGCTTCACCATAGGGATGGTGCCAGGTTTCCTCCAGACGTGACGCTTGGCAATCAGGCCAAAGAGTTCAATCTTGGTTTCATCAGACCAGAGAATCTTGTTTCTCATGGTCAGAGTCCTTTAGGTGCCTTTTGGCAAACTCCAAGCGGGCTGTCATGTGCCTTTTACTGAGGAGTGGCTTCCGTCTGGCCACTCTACCATAAAGTCCTGATTGGTGGAGTGCTGCAGGTTGTTCTTCTGGAAGGTTCTCCCATCTCCACAGAGGAAATCTGGAGCTCTGTCAGAGTGACCATCTGGTTCTTGGTCAGGGCCCTTCTCCCCGATTGCTCAGTTTGGCCTTGCTGCCAGCTCTAGGAAGAGTCTCGGTGGTTCCAAACCTCTTCCACTTAAGAATGAAGGAGGCCACTGTGTTCTTGGGGACCATTTATGCTGCAGACATCTTTTTGGTACCCTTCCCCAGATCTGTACCTCGACACAATCCTGTCTCGGAGCTCTAGGACAATTCCTTTGACCTCATGCACTGTCAACTCTCAGACGTTATATGTGTGCCGTCTTATAGTAAAAATAAAGAAAAACCCTTGAATGAGTAGGTGTGTCCAAACGTTTGACTGGTACTGTATATATATGCTGGATACTGGTACTGTATATATATGACTGGTACTGTATATATATGACTGGTACTGTATATATATGACTGGTACTGTATATATATGACTGGTACTGTATATATATATGACTGGTACTGTATATATATATGACTGGTACTGTATATATATGACTGGTACTGTATATATATATGACTGGTACTGTATATATATATGACTGGTACTGTATATATATGACTGGTACTGTATATATATGACTGGTACTGTATATATATATGACTGGTACTGTATATATATATGACTGGTACTGTATATATATGACTGTACTGTATATATATATGACTGGTACTGTATATATATATGACTGGTACAGTTATATATTATGACTGGTACTGTATATATATATGACTTGTGTACTGTATATATATATGACTGGTACTNTGTAAAAACACTGTATATATATATATTATGACATTTGTAATGCTTTATTGTTTTTGAAACTTCTGTATGTGTAAGTTTACTGTTAATTTTTATTGTTTATCCCTTTATATATTCACTTTGTATATTATCTACCTCACTTGCTTTGGCAATGTTAACACATGTTTCCCATGCCAATAAAGCCCTTGAATTGAATTGAATTGATATATATATATAGAGAGAGAGACAGAGAGAGACAGAGAGAGAGACAGAGAGAGAGACAGAGAGAGAGACAGAGAGAGAGAGAGAGACAGAGAGACAGAGAGAGAGAGACCGAGAGACAGAGAGAGAGAGAGAGGGAGAGAGAGAGAGAGAGAGAGAGAGAGAGAGACAGAGACAGAGACAGAGACAGAGACAGAGAGAGACAGAGACAGAGACAGAGATATATATACAGTGCCTTGCGAAAGTATTCGGCCCCCCTTGAACTTTGCGACCTTTTGCCACATTTCAGGCTTCAAACATAAAGATATAAAACTGTATTTGTTTGTGAAGAATCAACAACAAGTGGGACAATTGGATATTTCAAACTTTTTTAACAAATCAAAAACTGAAAAATTGGCCGTGCAAAATTATTCAGCCCCCTTAAGTTAATACTTTGTAGCGCCACCTTTTGCTGCGATTACAGCTGTAAGTCGCTTGGGGTATGTCTCTATCAGTTTTGCACATCGAGAGACTGACATTTTTTCCCATTCCTCCTTGCAAAACAGCTCGAGCTCAGTGAGGTTGGATGGAGAGCATTTGTGAACAGCAGTTTTCAGTTCTTTCCACAGATTCTCGTTGGATTCAGGTCTGGACTTTGACTTGGCCATTCTCACACCTGATATGTTTATTTTGAACCATTCCATTGTAGATTTGCTTATGTTTGGATCATTGTCTTGTTGGAAGACAAATCTCCGTCCCAGTCTCAGGTCTTTTGCAGACCTCCATCAGGTTTTCTTCCAGAATGGTCCTGTATTTGGCTCCATTCACCATCTTCCCATCAATTTAACCATCTCCCTGTCCCTGCTGAAGAAAACGCAGGCCCAAACCATGATGCTGCCACCACCATGTTGCCAGTGGGGATGGTGTGTTCAGGGTGTGAGCTGTGTTGCTTTTACGCCAAACATAACGTTTTGCATTGTTGCCAAAAGTTCAATTTTGGTTTCATCTGACCAGAGCACCTTCTTCCACATGTTTGGTGTGTCTCCCAGGTGGCTTTGGCAAACTTTAAACAACACTTTTTATGGATATCTTTAAGAAATGGCTTTCTTCTTCTTGCCACTCTTCCATAAAGGCCAGATTTGTGCAATATACGACTGATTGTTGTCCTATGGACAGAGTCTCCCACCCTCAGCTGTAGATCTCTGCAGTTCATCCAGAGTGATCATTGGCCTCTTGGCTGCATCTCTGATCAGTCTTCTCCTTGTATGAGCTGAACGTTTAGAGGGACGGCCAAGGTCTTGGTAGATTTGCAGTGGTCTGATACTCCTTCCATTTCAATATTATCGCTTGCACAGTGCTCCTTGGGATGTTTAAAGCTTGGGAAATCTTTTGGTATCCAAATCCGGCTTTAAACTTCTTCCACAAACAGTATCTCGGACCTGCCTGGTGTGTTCCTTGTTCTTCATGATGCTCTCTGCGCTTTTAACGGACCTCTGAGACTATCACAGTGCAGGTGCATTTATACGGAGACTTGATTACACCACAGGTGGATTGTATTTCAATCATCATTAGTCATTTAGGTCAAGCATTGGATCATTCAGAGATCTCACTGAACTCTGGAGAGAGTTTGCTGCACTGAAAGTAAAGGGGCTGAATAATTTGCACGCCCAATTTTTCCGTTTTTGATTTGTTAAAAAAGTTTGAAATATCCAATAAATGTCGTTCCACTTCATGATTGTGTCCCACTTGTTGTTGATTCTTCACAAAAAAATACAGTTTTATATCTTTATGTTTGAAGCCTGAAATGTGGCAAAAGGTCGCAAAGTTCAAGGGGGCCGAATACTTTCGCAAGGCACTGTATATATATATAGAGAGAGAGAGACAGAGAGAGAGAGAGACAGAGAGAGAGAGAGAGAGAGAGACAGAGAGAGAGACAGAGAGAGAGACAGAGAGAGAAGACCGAGAGACAGAGAGAGAGAGACGAGAGAGAGACAGAGAGACAGAGAGAGAGAGAGAGAGAGAGAGACAGAGAGAGAGAGAGAGACAGAGAGACAGAGAGAGAGAGAGAGAAGAGACAGAGAGAGAGGAGAGAGAGACAGAGAGAGAGAGAGAGAGAGAGACAGAACCGAGAGAGAGACAGATATATATATATATAGAGAGAGAGACAGAGAGAGAGAGACAGAGAGACAGAGAGAGAAGAGAGAGAGAGAGGAGAGAGAGAGAGACAGAGTCAGACAGAGAGACAGAGAGAGAGAGAGACAGAGAGAGAGAGTCAGAGACAGAGTCAGAGACAGAGAGAGAGAGACAGAGACAGACAGAGAGACAGAGAGAGGGAGACAGAGAGAGAGAGACAGAGACGAGAGAGAGAGACAGAGAGACAGAGACAGAGACAGAGAGAGAGAGACAGAGACAGAGGACAGAGACAGATGACAGAGCGACAGACAGAGAGAGACAGAGACAGAGAGAGAGAGGGGAGAGGCGGACAGTCAATGTAGTGATACACATCCACCATCCAGACGCAACCCAAGGAACACAGATATAGGAGAGAGGAGGGTCAATGTAGGATATGCGGGCGCACACACACACACACACACACACACACACACACACAATAAGGTATTGTATTCACCACACGGTCCTGGTTCTGCTACTTTGTGGTTGTCCCATAGAGTCTGTAGGCTGGTGATCCTCTCCGGAGGCTCCATACTCAGCTTCTTCATCAGCTTCCTGTCACACAGACACAGGACAACAACACCACTAGAAGGCTGATACAGAACACAGGTTTACAGCTTAACAGGCTACTAGGTTCAGGATAGCATTGTTACGACAGCAGAAGACTAGTGAGACATGAGTCCTCAGGTTGTTAGAGTCTATAGGAGTCTACAGCCATATCTCAGGCCAAGTGACTACTATGCAACACATAACAGAACCAATATGACTCTGATCAGATGTAGCTGACTGGTTTATACTATATAAAGACATAACAGAACCAATATGACTCAGATCAGATGTAGGTGGCTGGTTTATACTATATAACACATAACAGAACCGATCTGACTCAGATCAGATGTAGGTGGCTGGTTTATACTATATAAACACATAACAGAACCAATCTGACTCAGATCAGATGTAGGTGACTGGTTTATACTATATAAACACATAACAGAACCGATCTGACTCAGATCAGATGTAGGTGACTGGTTTATACTATATAAACACATTACAGAACCGATCTGACTCAGATCAGATGTAGGTGGCTGGTTTATACTATATAAACACATAACAGAACCAATCTGACTCAGATCAGATGTAGGTGGCTGGTTTATACTATATAAACACATAACAGAACCAATCTGACTCAGATCAGATGTAGGTGGCTGGTTTATACTATATAAACACATAACAGAACCAATATGACTCAGATCAGATGTAGCTGACTGGTTTATACTATATAAACACATAACAGAACCAATATGACTCAGATCAGATGTAGGTGACTGGTTTATACTATACAACACATAACAGAACCAATCTGACTCAGATCAGATGTAGGTGACTGGTTTATACTATATAAACACATTACAGAACCAATATGACTCAGATCAGATGTAGGTGACTGGTTTATACTATACAACACATAACAGAACCAATCTGACTCAGATCAGATGTAGGTGACTGGTTTATACTATATAAACACATAACAGAACCAATCTGACTCAATCAGATGTAGGTGGCTGGTTTATACTATATAAACACATAACAGAACCAATATGACTCAGATCAGATGTAGGTGAATGGTTTATACTATATAAACACTGGCACTTCTGCACATTGTTCTGCATTAATTTCTGTACTTCATTCATACTTCTCTTTTCAAACAGCAACATAGTTGTAATAGTTTCATATACAGTGCATTCAGGAAGTATTCAGACCCCTTGACTTTTTCCACATTTTGTTACGTTACAGCATTATTGTAAAATTGATTAAATTATATATATTTTTCTCCTCATCGATAATACCCCCATAATGACAAAGCAAAAACAGGTTTTTAGAAATGTTTGTAAATGTACTAAAACAAAAACAACTAGGCCTCCCGAGTGGGGCAGTGGTCTATGGCTCTGCATCACAGTGCTAGCTGTGCCACTAGATTCTGGGTTCGAGACCAGGCTCTGTCTCTGCCGGCTGTGACTGGATGACCCATGGGGCAGCGCGCAATGTGCCCAGCGTCGTCCGGGTTAGGGGAGGGTTTGGCCCAGCATCGTCCGGGTTAGGGGAGGGTTTGGCACAGCGTCGTCCGGGTTAGGGGAGGGTTTGGCCCAGCGTCGTCCGGGTTAGGGGAGGGTTTGGCCCCAGCGTCGTCCGGGTTAGGGGAGGGTTTGGCCCAGCGTCGTCCGGGTTAGGGGAGGGTTTGGCCCAGCGTCGTCCGGGTTAGGGGAGGGTTTGGCCAGCAGGGATGTCCTTGACCCATCGCGCACTAGCGACTCCTGTGGCGGGCCGGGTGCAGTGCACGCTGACACGGTCACCAGTTGTACGGCGTTTCCTACGACACATTGGTGCGTCTGGGTTAAGTGGGCATTGTGTCAAGAAGCAGTGCGGCTGGTTGGGTCGTGTTTCAGAGGATGAACGGCTCTCGACCTTCGCCTCTCCCGAGTCCGTAGGGGAGTTGCAGCGATGAGACAAGACTGTAACTACCAATTGGATACCATGATATTTGGGAGAAAAAGGGGGTAAAAAAAATAAATTAATACTCAGTACTTTGTTGAATCAACTTTGGCAGCGATTACAGCCTTGAGTCTTCTTGGGTATGATGCTACAAGCTTGGCACACCTGTATTTGGGGAGTTTTTCCCTTTCTTTTCTGCAGATCCTCTCAAGCTCTGTCAGGTTGGATGGGGAGTGTTGCTGCACAACTATTTTCAGGTCTCTCCAGAGATGTTCGATCGGGTTAAAGTTCGGGCTCTGACTTGGCCACTCAAGGACATTCAGCCACTCCTGCGCTACCACTCCTGCGTTGTCTTGGCTGTGTGCTTAGGGTCCTTGTCCTGTTGGAAGGTGAAACTTAATCCCAGTCTGAGGTCCTGAGTGCTTTGGAGCAGGTTTTCATCAAGGATCTCTCTGTACTTTGCTTTGTTCATCTTGGATGAGTCTCCCAGTCCCTCCCACTGAAAAACATCCCCACAGTATGATGCTGTCACCACCATGCTTCACCATAGGGATGGTGCCAGGTTTCCTCCAGACGTGACGCTTGGCAATCAGGCCAAAGAGTTCAATCTTGGTTTCATCAGACCAGAGAATCTTGTTTCTCATGGTCAGAGTCCTTTAGGTGCCTTTTGGCAAACTCCAAGCGGGCTGTCATGTGCCTTTTACTGAGGAGTGGCTTCCGTCTGGCCACTCTACCATAAAGTCCTGATTGGTGGAGTGCTGCAGGTTGTTCTTCTGGAAGGTTCTCCCATCTCCACAGAGGAAATCTGGAGCTCTGTCAGAGTGACCATCTGGTTCTTGGTCAGGGCCCTTCTCCCCCGATTGCTCAGTTTGGCCTTGCTGCCAGCTCTAGGAAGAGTCTCGGTGGTTCCAAACCTCTTCCACTTAAGAATGAAGGAGGCCACTGTGTTCTTGGGGACCATTTATGCTGCAGACATCTTTTTGGTACCCTTCCCCAGATCTGTACCTCGACACAATCCTGTCTCGGAGCTCTAGGACAATTCCTTTGACCTCATGCACTGTCAACTCTCAGACGTTATATGTGTGCCTGTCTTTATAGTAAAAATAAAGAAAAACCCTTGAATGAGTAGGTGTGTCCAAACGTTTGACTGGTACTGTATATATATATGACTGGTACTGTATATATATGACTGGTACTGTATATATATATGACTGGTACTGTATATATATATGACTGGTACTGTATATATATATGACTGGTACTGTATATATATATGACTGGTACTGTATATATATATGACTGGTACTGTATATATATATGACTGGTACTGTATATATATATATGACTGGTACTGTATATATATATGACTGGTACTGTATATATATGACTGGTACTGTATATATATATGACTGGTACTGTATATATATATGACTGGTACTGTATATATATGACTGGTACTGTATATATATATGACTGGTACTGTATATATGAGGCAGTTTAGCCATTTTATTGAAGTGTATTTGGGTAGTTAAGAAAAAATTCTTATTTTCAATGACGGCCTAGGAACAGTGGGTTAAACTGCCTGTTCGATTTGTACCATGTCAGCTCGGGGGTTTGAACTTGCAACCTTCTGGTTACTAGTCCAACGTTCTAACCACTGGACTACCCTGCCGCCCCGAAATGGGATTCGTTACCTGTAATCGTTATAATAAATTAGATATTGTGCACTGTTGGCATACAGTATACTGTAGATAAATGCAGACATATTTTTTTAACTTCCAGTGCCTTGTGTTCTAAAAATAGGTTCCTAAAGTTCTTGAATAACATATATTATGCGAGTACTAAAACAGTCAATAACAATGTCAAACCCATCCTGACAGAGGGTGAACTACAGACCTACAGGGGTTCTACACAGCTCCAGAGAATCACTAGCATCACTGTCCATGACCATCTCAACTGTCTGTGGCGTGTCCATCTCCAACACAACAGAGAGGCTTTGTGTCCCAGTAATAGTCTGGGATTCCTACTTCCTGAGAGACCTCTTACCATTGACCTTTAAAGCCTGATCGCTAACAGCCACGGCTGTTTACATACTGTAGCGATACTGTTTCCTGGACGCCTGAAAAGAGGTTTCTCTTGCTAAAGAGATATTATATCTCAATGAGACAGACTTGGATAAATAAAGTTTTGAATAAAGGAGAATGTTCTCAGAGTTGTACACAGAGCAGAGCATAGGGAGTTAACATGGCTATAGGACTGTATATAGACACTGGGGAGTTAACATGGCTATAGGTCTGTACACAGAGCAGAGCATAGGGAGTTAACATGGCTATAGGTCTGTACACAGAGCAGAGCATAGGGAGTTAACATGGCTATAGGTCTGTACACAGAGCAGAGCATAGGGAGATAACATGGCTATAGGACTGTACACAGAGCAGAGCATAGGGAGTTAACATGGCTATAGGTCTGTACACAGAGCAGAGCATAGGGAGTTAACATGGCTATAGGTCTGTACACAGAGCAGAGCATAGGGAGTTAACATGGCTATAGGTCTGTACACAGAGCAGAGCATGGGGAGTTAACATGGCTATAGGTCTGTACACAGAGCAGAGCATAGGGAGTTAACATGGCTATAGGTCTGTACACAGAGCAGAGCATAGGGAGTTAACATGGCTATAGGTCTGTACACAGAGCAGAGCATGGGGAGTTAACATGGCTATAGGTCTGTACACAGAGCAGAGCATGGGGAGTTAACATGGCTATAGGTCTGTACACAGAGCAGAGCATAGGGAGTTAACATGGCTATAGGTCTGTACACAGAGCAGAGCATAGGGAGTTAACATGGCTATAGGTCTGTATATAGACACTGGGGAGTTAACATGGCTATAGGTCTGTACACAGAGCAGAGCATAGGGAGTTAACATGGCTATAGGTCTGTACACAGAGCAGAGCATAGGGAGTTAACATGGCTATAGGTCTGTATATAGACACTGGGGAGTTAACATGGCTATAGGTCTGTACACAGAGCAGAGCATAGGGAGTTAACATGGCTATAGGTCTGTACACAGAGCAGAGCATGGGGAGTTAACATGGCTATAGGTCTGTACACAGAGCAGAGCATAGGGAGTTAACATGGCTATAGGTCTGGATATAGACACTGATATACTGGGGAGTTAACATGACTATAGGTCTGGATATAGACACTGGGGAGTTAACATGACTATAGGTCTGTACACAGAGCAGAGCATAGGGAGTTAACATGGCTATAGGTCTGTACACAGAGCAGAGCATAGGGAGTTAACATGGCTATAGGTCTGTACACAGAGCAGAGCATAGGGAGTTAACATGGCTATAGGTCTGTACACAGAGCAGAGCATAGGGAGTTAACATGGCTATAGGTCTGTACACAGAGCAGAGCATAGGGAGTTAACATGGCTATAGGTCTGTACACAGAGCAGAGCATGGGGAGTTAACATGGCTATAGGTCTGTACACAGAGCAGAGCATGGGGAGTTAACATGGCTATAGGTCTGTACACAGAGCAGAGCATGGGGAGTTAACATGGCTATAGGTCTGTACACAGAGCAGAGCATGGGGAGTTAACATGGCTATAGGTCTGTACACAGAGCAGAGCATGGGGAGTTAACATGGCTATAGGACTGTACACAGAGCAGAGCATGGGGAGTTAACATGGCTATAGGTCTGTACACAGAGCAGAGCATGGGGAGTTAACATGGCTATAGGTCTGTATATAGACACTGGGTAGTTAACATGACTATAGGTCTGTATATAGACACTGGGGAGTTAACATGGCTATAGGTCTGGATATAGACACTGGGTAGTTAACATGGCTATAGGTCTGTACACAGAGCAGAGCATAGGGAGTTAACATGGCTATAGGTCTGTACACAGAGCAGAGCATGGGGAGTTAACATGGCTATAGGTCTGGATATAGACACTGGGTAGTTAACATGGCTATAGGTCTGTACACAGAGCAGAGCATAGGGAGTTAACATGGCTATAGGTCTGTACACAGAGCAGAGCATGGGGAGTTAACATGGCTATAGGTCTGTACACAGAGCAGAGCATAGGGAGTTAACATGGCTATAGGACTGTACACAGAGCAGAGCATAGGGAGATAACATGGCTATAGGTCTGGATATAGACACTGGGGAGTTAACATGACTATAGGTCTGTACACAGAGCAGAGCATAGGGAGTTAACATGACTATAGGTCTGTATATAGACACTGGGTAGTTAACATGGCTATAGGTCTGTACACAGAGCAGAGCATAGGGAGTTAACATGGCTATAGGTCTGTACACAGAGCAGAGCATAGGGAGTTAACATGGCTATAGGTCTGTACACAGAGCAGAGCATAGGGAGTTAACATGACTATAGGTCTGTATATAGACACTGGGTAGTTAACATGGCTATAGGTCTGTATATAGACACTGGGGAGTTAACATGGCTATAGGTCTGGATATAGACACTGGGGAGTTAACATGGCTATAGGTCTGTACACAGAGCAGAGCATAGGGAGTTAACATGGCTATAGGTCTGTATATAGACACTGGGGAGTTAACATGGCTATAGGTCTGGATATAGACACTGGGGAGTTAACATGGCTATAGGTCTGTACACAGAGCAGAGCATAGGGAGTTAACATGGCTATAGGTCTGTACACAGAGCAGAGCATAGGGAGATAACATGACTATAGGTCTGGATATAGACACTGGGGAGTTAACATGGCTATAGGTCTGTACACAGAGCAGAGCATAGGGAATTAACATGACTATAGGTCTGTATATAGACACTGGGTAGTTAACATGGCTATAGGTCTGTACACAGAGCAGAGCATAGGGAGTTAACATGGCTATAGGTCTGTACACAGAGCAGAGCATAGGGAGTTAACATGGCTATAGGTCTGTATATAGACACTGGGTAGTTAACATGGCTATAGGTCTGGATATAGACACTGGGGAGTTAACATGGCTATAGGTCTGGATATAGACACTGGGGAGTTAACATGGCTATAGGTCTGTATATAGACACTGGGTAGTTAACATGGCTATAGGTCTGTATATAGACACTGGGTAGTTAACATGGCTATAGGTCTGGATATAGACACTGGGGAGTTAACATGGCTATAGGTCTGTACACAGAGCAGAGCATAGGGAGTTAACATGGCTATAGGACTGGATATAGACACTGGGTAGTTAACATGGCTATAGGTCTGTACACAGAGCAGAGCATAGGGAGTTAACATGGCTATAGGTCTGTACACAGAGCAGAGCATAGGGAGATAACATGACTATAGGTCTGGATATAGACACTGGGGAGTTAACATGGCTATAGGTCTGTACACAGAGCAGAGCATAGGGAATTAACATGACTATAGGTCTGTATATAGACACTGGGTAGTTAACATGGCTATAGGTCTGTACACAGAGCAGAGCATAGGGAGTTAACATGGCTATAGGTCTGTACACAGAGCAGAGCATAGGGAGTTAACATGGCTATAGGTCTGTATATAGACACTGGGTAGTTAACATGGCTATAGGTCTGGATATAGACACTGGGGAGTTAACATGGCTATAGGTCTGGATATAGACACTGGGGAGTTAACATGGCTATAGGTCTGGATATAGACACTGGGTAGTTAACATGGCTATAGGTCTGTATATAGACACTGGGTAGTTAACATGGCTATAGGTCTGTACACAGAGCAGAGCATAGGGAGTTAACATGGCTATAGGTCTAGATATAGACACTGGGGAGTTAACATGGCTATAGGTCTGGATATAGACACTGGGGAGTTAACATGACTATAGGTCTGTACACAGAGCAGAGCATAGGTAGTTAACATGGCTATAGGTCTGGATATAGACACTGGGTAGTTAACATGACTATAGGTCTGTATATAGACACTGGGTAGTTAACATGGCTATAGGTCTGTACACAGAGCAGAGCATAGGGAGTTAACATGGCTATAGGTCTGGATATAGACACTGGGGAGTTAACATGGCTATAGGTCTGGATATAGACACTGGGTAGTTAACATGACTATAGGTCTGGATATAGACACTGATATACTGGGGAGTTAACATGACTATAGGTCTGTATATAGACACTGGGGAGTTAACATGGCTATAGGACTGGATATAGACACTGGGTAGTTAACATGGCTATAGGTCTGGATATAGACACTGGGTAGTTAACATGGCTATAGGTCTGTATATAGACACTGGGTAGTTAACATGGCTATAGGTCTGTATATAGACACTGGGTAGTTAACATGGCTATAGGTCTGTATATAGACACTGGGTAGTTAACATGACTATAGGTCTGTATATAGACACTGGGTAGTTAACATGGCTATAGGTCTGTATATAGACACTGGGTAGTTAACATGGCTATAGGACTGGATATAGACACTGGGTAGTTAACATGACTATAGGTCTGGATATAGACACTGGGTAGTTAACATGGCTATAGGTCTGTATATAGACACTGGGTAGTTAACATGACTATAGGTCTGTATATAGACACTGATATACTGGGTAGTTAACATGGCTATAGGACTGGATATAGACACTGGGTAGTTAACATGGCTATAGGACTGTATATAGACACTGGGTAGTTAACATGGCTATAGGACTGTATATAGACACTGGGTAGTTAACATGGCTATAGGTCTGTATATAGACACTGGGTAGTTAACATGGCTATAGGTCTGTATATAGACACTGGGTAGTTAACATGGCTATAGGTCTGTATATAGACACTGGGTAGTTAACATGGCTATAGGACTGTATATAGACACTGGGTAGTTAACATGGCTATAGGTCTGTATATAGACACTGGGTAGTTAACATGGCTATAGGTCTGTATATAGACACTGGGTAGTTAACATGGCTATAGGACTGGATATAGACACTGGGTAGTTAACATGGCTATAGGTCTGTATATAGACACTGGGTAGTTAACATGGCTATAGGTCTGTATATAGACACTGGGGAGATAACATGGCTATAGGTCTGTATATAGACACTGGGTAGTTAACATGGCTATAGGTCTGTATATAGACACTGGGTAGTTAACATGGCTATAGGTCTGTATATAGACACTGGGTAGTTAACATGGCTATAGGACTGTATATAGACACTGGGTAGTTAACATGGCTATAGGACTGTATATAGACACTGGGTAGTTAACATGGCTATAGGACTGTATATAGACACTGGGTAGTTAACATGGCTATAGGACTGTATATAGACACTGGGTAGTTAACATGGCTATAGGTCTGTATATAGACACTGGGTAGTTAACATGGCTATAGGTCTGTATATAGACACTGGGTAGTTAACATGGCTATAGGTCTGTATATAGACACTGGGTAGTTAACATGGCTATAGGACTGTATATAGACACTGGGTAGTTAACATGGCTATAGGTCTGGATATAGACACTGATATACTGGGTAGTTAACATGGCTATAGGTCTGGATATAGACACTGATATACTGGGTAGTTAACATGGCTATAGGTCTGTATATAGACACTGATATACTGGGTAGTTAACATGGCTATAGGACTGTATATAGACACTGGGTAGTTAACATGGCTATAGGTCTGTATATAGACACTGGGTAGTTAACATGGCTATAGGACTGTATATAGACACTGGGTAGTTAACATGGCTATAGGTCTGTATATAGACACTGGGTAGTTAACATGACTATAGGTCTGTATATAGACACTGGGTAGTTAACATGGCTATAGGTCTGGATATAGACACTGGGTAGTTAACATGGCTATAGGACTGTATATAGACACTGGGTAGTTAACATGGCTATAGGTCTGGATATAGACACTGATATACTGGGTAGTTAACATGGCTATAGGTCTGGATATAGACACTGATATACTGGGTAGTTAACATGACTATAGGTCTGTATATAGACACTGATATACTGGGTAGTTAACATGGCTATAGGTCTGTATATAGACACTGATATACTGGGTAGTTAACATGGCTATAGGTCTGTATATAGACACTGATATACTGGGTAGTTAACATGGCTATAGGTCTGTATATAGACACTGATATACTGGGTAGTTAACATGGCTATAGGCCTGTATATAGACACTGATATACTGGGTAGTTAACATGGCTATAGGTCTGTATATAGACACTGGGTAGTGAACATGGCTATAGGTCTGTATATAGACACTGGGAAGTTAACATGGCTATAGGTCTGTATATAGACACTGATATACTGGGTAGTTAACATGGCTATAGGTCTGTATATAGACACTGATACACTGGGTAGTTAACATGGCTATAGGTCTGTATATAGACACTGATATACTGGGTAGTTAACATGGCTATAGGTCTGTATATAGACACTGATACACTGGGTAGTTAACATGGCTATAGGTCTGTATATAGACACTGATACACTGGGTAGTTAACATGGCTATATGTCTGTATATAGACACTGATACACTGGGTAGTTAACATGGCTATAGGTCTGTATATAGACACTGATATACTGTCTATAGTGTAGATGACCCTGACTGTAGTAAATTGCTAGGATGTGCTTGACTGCTGTAAAATGTGAAGACCTCTAGATAGCTGCTGTTCACTTCACGGTCCGTACAACATCACAGATATTAGCAGGTGATGACAGATTATTTACACAGAAGCCATTCAGAGAAGGTCAGAGAGTCTCATCAAGAGTCCATTCTGTCTAGGACTGAACCCTGACTGAACCCAGATCAGTGTTGGGTGGGAAAGCTCAGTGTAATCAGTGGATGGAATAAGTCACATTAAATTGCATGGAAAGAGAGAAGCAAAGAGACGGAAAGAGACGGAGAGAGAGAGAGAGAGAGAGAGAGAGAGAGAGAGAGAGAGAGAGAGAGAGAGAGATGAGAGATGAGAGATAGGGAAGAGAGAGGAGAGAGGGAGGGGAGAGTGAGAGATGGGGAAAGAGAGAGAAGGGGAATGAGAGATAGGGAAGAGAGAAGGAGAGATAGAGAGAGAGAGAGAGAGAGAGAGAGAGAGAGGCATGAGAGATAGGGAAGAGAGAAGGAGAGATAGAGAGAGAGAGAGAGAGAGGCATGAGAGATAGGGAAGAGAGAGGAGAGAGGGAGGAGAGCGAGAAGGGGAATCAGAGATAGGGAAGAGAGAGAGTGATAGGGGAGAGAGAGAGGAGAGGGGGGAGAGAGAGAGGAGAGAGGGAGTAGAGAAAGGGAGAGAGAGAGGGAGAGAGAGAGGAGAGAGGAGAGAGAGAGAGAAGGGGAATGAGAGATAGGGAAGAGAGAGAGAGAGTGGAGAGAGGAGAGGAGAGAGGGAGGAGATAAAGGGAGAGAGAGGGAGAGAGAGATGAGAGAGAGAGGAGAGAGGAGAGAGGGAGGAGAAAGAGAGAGGGAGAGAGGGAGGAGAGAAAGGGAGAGAGAGAGAGAGGAGAGAGAGGAGAGGAGAGAGGGAGGAGAGAAAGGGAGAGAGGAGAGAGGAGAGAGAGGAGAGAGGAGAGAGAGAGAGAGAGAGAGAGAGAGAGAGGAGAGAGAGAGAGGAGAGAGGAGAGAGGGAGGAGAAAGAGAAAGAGAGAGAGAAGGGGAAATAAAAAAGAGAGTGTGAATAGGAAAGAAAGGTCAGTGGAAACTAAAGGTCATTGACTCTGTGTGTGAGTGTGTGTGCGTTCGTTCGTGCGCGGGTGTTTTTGCACGAGTGTGCATGTGTGTACTCACAGTGGTGATAGACCAGGACATATCCTCTGTAGACAGATCCCAATGTGAGCCACCACCTCATTCACCTCTTCTGTAGAGGTCAGCTTCAGAGACACAACACCTCTCTCATAGTCCACCGTCAACTATACAAGACAAACATGAACAACAACCCTCAGTAATATCATATAGTAATATCATATAGTAACCCTCAGTAATATCATATAGTAATATCATATAGTAACCCTCAGTAATATCATATAGTAACCCTCAGTAATATCATATAGTAACCCTCAGTAATATCATATAGTAACCCTCAGTAATATCATATAGTAACATCATATAGTAACCCTCAGTAATATCATATAGTAACCCTCAGTAATATTATATAGTAACCCTCAGTAATATAATATAGTAACCCCCAGTAATATCATATAGTAACCCCCAGTAATATCATATAGTAATATGATATAGTAACCCTCAGTAATATAATATAGTAACCCCCAGTAATATCATATAGTAACCCCCAGTAATATCATATAGTAATATAATATAGTAACCCTCAGTAATATCATATAGTAACCCTCAGTAACATCATATAGTAACCCTCAGTAATATCATATAGTAACCCTCAGTAACATCATATAGTAACCCTCAGTAATATCATATAGTAACCCTCAGTAACATCATATAGTAACCCTCAGTAATATCATATAGTAACCCTCAGTAATATCATATAGTAACCCTCAGTAATATCATATAGTAACCCCCAGTAATATCATATAGTAACCCTCAGTAATATCATATAGTAACATCATATAGTAACCCTCAGTAATATCATATAGTAATCCTCAGTAATATCATATAGTAACCCTCAGTAATATCATATAGTAACCCTCAGTAATATCATATAGTAACCCTCAGTAATATCATATAGTAATATCATATAGTAACCCTCAGTAATATCATATAGTAACCCTCAGTAATATCATATAGTAACCCTCAGTAATATCATATAGTAACCCTCAGTAATATCATATACTAACATCATATAGTAACCCTCAGTAATATCATATAGTAACCCTCAGTAATATCATATAGTAA
The DNA here is from genome assembly GCF_002021735.2 of Oncorhynchus kisutch. NCBI lineage: Eukaryota > Metazoa > Chordata > Actinopteri > Salmoniformes > Salmonidae > Oncorhynchus > Oncorhynchus kisutch. The sequence goes on along the minus strand of NW_022261979.1, from coordinate 7,631,381 downwards.
CCCTCAGTAATATCATATAGTAACCCTCAGTAATATCATATAGTAACCCCCAGTAATATCATATAGTAACCCTCAGTAATATCATATAGTAACCCTCAGTAATATCATATAGTAATATCATATAGTAACCCTCAGTAATATCATATAGTAACCCTCAGTAATATCATATAGTAACCCTCAGTAATATCATATAGTAATATCATATAGTAACCCTCAGTAATATCAAATAGTAACCCTCAGTTACATATATAATGGTGATTGTAACACACATTACAACCAGTAATAACAGTGTTATCCCTAATTCAGATGGATGATTGACTAACAGATGATTCATGATCAGATGATGAACCATTTGTTGGAGCGATACATGGTACAGCCAGAGAGGTGGTTTTCTGACCTGTGTGGGCTTGTTACAGGTGATCCCTTGTATCTCCAGATAATTAAAGTTGTGTTCAACCTGAAAGAGACAAATAAAACACATAGAAACATGTAGAAATCATGATCTATAATACAGCTGTCAATCACAGTAGTGTTTCAGACCTGTCTGGTAAATACTACTCTGGATGGATGAGGTACTGTAGGAGGATAATGGATGGATGATAATGGATGATGAGGTACTGTAGGAGGATAATGGATGGATGATACACTGGAGGAGGATAATGGATGGATGATAATGGATGGTGAGGTACTGTAGGAGGATAATGGATGGATGATAATGGATGATGAGGTACTGTAGGAGGATAATGGATGGATGATACACTGTAGGAGGATAATGGATGGATGATAATGGATGGGTGATACACTGTATGAGGATACTGGATAGATGAGATACTGTAAGAAGATAATGGATGGATGATACACTGTAGGAGGATAATGGATGGATGATAATGGATGGGTGATACACTGTATGAGGATACTGGACAGATGAGATACTGTAGGAAGATAATGGATGGATGATACACTGTAGGAGGATAATGGATGGATGATAATGGATGGGTGATACACTGTATGAGGATACTGGATAGATGAGATACTGTAGGAGGATAATGGATGGATGATACACTGTAGGAGGATAATGGATGGATGATAATGGATGGGTGATACACTGTATGAGGATACTGGATAGATGAGATACTGTAGGAGGATACTGGATGGATGATACACTGTAGGAGGATAATGGATGGATGATAATGGATGGGTGATACACTGTATGAGGATACTGGATAGATGAGATACTGTAGGAAGATAATGGATGGATGATACACTGTAGGAGGATAATGGATGGATGATAATGGATGGATGATACACTGTAGGGGGATACTGGATGGATGAGGTACTGTAGGAGGATAATGGATGGATGATACGCTGCATGAGGATAATAGATGGATGATAATGGATGGATGATACACGGTATGAGGATAATGGATGGATGATAATGGATGGGTGATACACTGTATGAGGATAATGGATGGATGATACACTGCATGAAGATAATGGATGTATGATACACTGCATGAAGATAATGGATGAATGATACTGTATGAGGATAATGGATGGATGAGGTACTGTAGGAGGATAATGAAAGATCTGAATAGTGACTGAGGCTGCACCTCAAATACCACCCTAGTCCCATAGGGCTCTGTTTTAAAGTAGTGCACTACATAGGGAATAGGGTGCCAATTGGTACACCTATTCTAGCTTCGTTCTAAAATGAATGGACAGGGATCTTTTTCCAACCTGCCTCTGTTCAAACACACCCCTCAGTGCTGAGGTCATCATTTAAGAGTATTGCTTCAGAATAGAATCATATCATGAAGCATCTCAGAGTAAAAAATGCTGATCTGGGATCAGTTTTAGATCATAATGAATATGATTTTATGGACGGTGGTACCTGATCCTGGATCAGCTCTCTTAACTCTGAGACCCTTAATGAATATGGGCCTGAATGTACGTTCATGAACATCCACCACTTCTCCTCCTCAGGTCCTTTGAAACAGGAAGTTATCAAACAACACGCCACAATGTCGTCTAGCATTCCATTCCAAAAAAGGACTGGAAAGTGAAGCTGGTTCACACCGGATGCACACATTACAAATGTACACACACACACACACCTGCACACACGTGCATACCACATACCATACTGTGAATTAATACACACAGACACATAGACAAACAAACCTCACACAAATCAAATGAAATGCTATTGGTCGCATACACATATTTAGCAGATGTTATTGCGGGTCTCGTGAAACGCTTTGTGTTCCTGGCAGTGCAGAAATATCTAATAATACCCAACAATACACAACAATACACAACAATACCCAACAATACACAACAATACACAACAATACACAACAATACCCAACAATACACAACAATACACAACAATACACAACAATACCCAACAATACACAACAATACCCAACAATACACAACAATACCCAACAATACACAACAATACACAACAATACACAACAATACCCAACAATACACAACAATACACAACAATACACAACAATACACAACAATACCCAACAATACACAACAATACACAACAATACCCAACAATACCCAACAATACCCAACAATACACAACAATACCCAACAATACACAACAATACACAACAATACCCAACAAGACACAACAATACCCAACAAGACACAACAATACCCAACAATACCCAACAATACCCAACAATACCCAACAATACCCAACAAGACACAACAATACACAACAATACCCAACAATACACAACAATACCCAACAATACCCAACAATACCCAACAATACCCAACAATACCCAACAATACCCAACAATACACAACAATACCCAACAATACACAACAATACCCAACAATACCCAACAATACCCAACAATACCCAACAATACACAACAATACCCAACAATACCCAACAATACACAACAATACCCAACAATACCCAACAATACACAACAATACCCAACAATACCCAACAATACAAAACAATACACAACAATACACAACAATACCCAACAATACACAACAATACACAACAATACACAACAATACCCAACAATACACAACAATACCCAACAATACACAACAATACACACAAATCTGAAACGTAAAAGAATGGAATTAAGAAACGTAGAAATATTGGGACGTGCGAAGACGGAGTCTGGAGTATAAATCTGTATATGTGATGGGATGAATAGACATAATGACCAGTATGTGGATAGAATATGTATATAGTATATATGTGATGTATAGACATTATGGACAGTATATTGATATAATATATAGTATATCTGTAGAATATGTGGATAGAATAGTATATGTAGAGCAATAGTCAAATAGGATGGCCTTGACTAGAATAAAGTATATACATATGAAATGGGTATAACACACACACGCACGCACACACAGCCAGGAAGCAGGCAGCATGGCCAGACTGATCCAGGCAGGTAGACGGACAGTGCTCCTGAGGCTTGGCAGTAGTTGTAGACAGAGAGAGGAGAGAGGCTGTCTGTCTGACCCTCAGGCTGACTGACACATTTCAACCAGCTGGTTCTTCCTGTGTCCTAGTTACTGTATTCTAGAAGGTCTACCAGCCAGCTGGTTCTTCCTGTGTCATAGTTACTGTTTTCCAGAAGGCCTACCAGCCAGCTGGACCCTCCTGTTTCATAGTTACTGTATTCCAGAAGGCCTACCAGCCAGCTGGACCCTCCTGTTTCATAGTTACTGTATTCCAGAAGGCCTACCAGCCAGCTGGTTCTTCCTGTTTCATAGTTACTGTATTCCTACCAACCAGCTGGTTCTTCCTGTGTCATAGTTACTGTATTCCAGAAGGCCTACCAACCAGCTAATTCTTCCTGTGTCATAGTTACTGTATTCCAGAAGGCCTATCAGCCAGCTAATTCTTCCTGTGTCATAGTTACTGTATTCCAGAAGGCCTACCAACCAGCTGGTTCTTCCTGTGTCATAGTTACTGTATTCCAGAAGGTCTACCAGCCAGCTAATTCTTCCTGTGTCATAGTTACTGTATTCCAGAAGGCCTACCAGCCAGCTGGTTCTTCCTGTGTCATAGTTACTGTATTCCAGAAGGCCTACCAGCCAGCTAATTATTCCTGTGTCATAGTTACTGTATTCCAGAAGGCCTACCAACCAGCTGGTTCTTCCTGTGTCATAGTTACTGTATTCCAGAAGGCCTACCAGCAAGCTGACTCTTCCTGTGTCATAGTTACTGTATTCCAGAAGGCCTAGCAGCCAGCTGGTTCTTCCTGTGTCATAGTTACTGTATTCCAGAAGGTCTACCAGCCAGCTGGTTCCTCCTGTGTCATAGTTACTGTATTCCAGAAGGCCTACCAGCCAGCTGGTTCTTCCTGTGTCATAGTTACTGTATTCTAGAAGGCCTTCCAGCAGAGTCAGTCCCTGTAGTCTACCTGAAAATCCTTATTTTAGCCTTCCTCAAATGTCTTTTCTAAGTCTTTATTCAGACTTGCTGAATATCCAAGACAAAAAGGTACACATCTACGATATATAAGCTGTGAAGTGTGAATGTAAAAAGCATCTATGAATCCCTTGTTCTCAGTCACGTTCACTCCTCTCCCTCACAGAGTCTACAAACACTGACAAACATGTCCACTGAGGTGTATCGAGGCCCCGTCCCACTAGAGAATGTCCCATTAGCAGTGTTGGATTAGACATAGTGAGGAAGAGGAAATGAGTGAAGAATGAAAGAGATCAGTCCATGTCTGAGCCAGCCAATAGCTGCAGCCTGCTGAGAGGTGCTGTCAGAAAGCAGAGGTGTGACTAATTGAATAATTCAGTCACTCGTTTATTATCCATCTGTCTCTCTGATATCTGTCCTGACAGTATTCTGTCTCTCTGATATCTGTCCTGACAGTAGTCTGTCTCTCTGATATCTGTCCTGACAGTAGTCTGTCTCTCTGATATCTGTCCTGACAGTATTCTGTCTCTCTGATATCTGTCCTGACAGTAGTCTGTCTCTCTGATATCTGTCCTGACAGTATTCTGTCTCTCTGATATCTGTTCTGACAGTAGTCTGTCTCTCTGATATCTGTCCTGGCAGTAGTCTGTCTCTCTTATATCTGTCCTGACAGTAGTCTGTCTCTCTGATATCTGTCCTGACAGTAGTCTGTCTCTCTGATATCTGTCCTGACAGTATTCTGTCTCTCTGATATCTGTCCTGACAGTAGTCTGTCTCTCTGATATCTGTCCTGACAGTAGTCTGTCTCTCTGATATCTGTCCTGACAGTATTCTGTCTCTCTGATATCTGTCCTGACAGTATTCTGTCTCTCTGATATCTGTCCTGACAGTAGTCTGTCTCTCTGATATCTGTCCTGACAGTGTTCTGTCTCTCTGATATCTGTCCTGACAGTAGTCTGTCTCTCTGATATCTGTCCTGACAGTAGTCTGTCTCTCTGATATCTGTCCTGACAGTATTCTGTCTCTCTGATATCTGTCCTGACAGTAGTCTGTCTCTCTGATATCTTTCCTGACAGTATTCTGTCTCTCTGATATCTGTCCTGACAGTATTCTGTCTCTCTGATATCTGTCCTGACAGTAGTCTGTCTCTCTGATATCTGTCCTGACAGTAGTCTGTCTCTCTGATATCTGTCCTGACAGTATTCTGTCTCTCTGATATCTGTCCTGACAGTAGTCTGTCTCTCTGATATCTGTCCTGACAGTATTCTGTCTCTCTGATATCTGTCCTGACAGTATTCTGTCTCTCTGATATCTGTCCTGACAGTATTCTGTCTCTCTGATATCTGTCCTGACAGTATTCTGTCTCTCTGATATCTGTCCTGACAGTAGTCTGTCTCTCTGATATCTGTCCTGACAGTGTTCTGTCTCTCTGATATCTGTCCTGACAGTAGTCTGTCTCTCTGATATCTGTCCTGACAGTAGTCTGTCTCTCTGATATCTGTCCTGACAGTAGTCTGTCTCTCTGATATCTGTCCTGACAGTATTCTGTCTCTCTGATATCTGTCCTGACAGTAGTCTGTCTCTCTGATATCTGTCCTGACAGTATTCTGTCTCTCTGATATCTGTCCTGACAGTATTCTGTCTCTCTGATATCTGTCCTGACAGTAGTCTGTCTCTCTGATATCTGTCCTGACAGTAGTCTGTCTCTCTGATATCTGTCCTGACAGTATTCTGTCTCTCTGATATCTGTTCTTACAGTAGTCTGTCTCTCTGATATCTGTTCTTACAGTAGTCTGTCTCTCTGATATCTGTCCTGACAGTGTTCTGGATAACTCCAGTTAGAGATAGATCTAAGATAATGGATAACTCCAGTTAGAGATAGATCTGAGATAATGGATAACTCCAGTTAGAGATAGATCTAAGATAATGGATAACTCCAGTTAGAGATAGATCTAAGATAATGGATAACTCCAGATAGAGATAGATCTGAGATAATGGATAACTCCAGATAGAGATAGATCTGAGATAATGGATAACTCCAGATAGAGATAGATCTGAGATAATGGATAACTCCAGATAGAGGTAGATCTGAGATAATGGATAACTCCAGATGGAGGTAGATCTTAGATAATGGATAACTCCAGTTAAGACTGAATGCTCAGCCCAGCAGAGATTACAGAGATGATGCAAGACCTGCTGCCAAACTGCAACCTTAACTGCATATCATCACGTCAAATACACAAAGTCAATCAGTGTCATGTTGACAGTAATGATGCATCTGAATGGTGCAGGGCTGTAGTAAAACCCTGCCATAACCACTGTTAAAGTTACACCCTCAGGGTGGGTTGGATGATAGACTTCACATACATAGCGTGTGTGTGTGTGCGTGCATGCGTGCGTGCGTGTGCGTGTGTGTGTGCGTGTGTGCAGGCATGCATGTGTGTGCGTGCGTGTCTGTGTGCGTACGGGTGGGTGTGTGGTTTTGTGTGTGTGTGTGTGTGTGCATGCGCGTGCGCGTGTGTGTGTGCGTGCGTGCGTGCGCGTGTGCTTGTGTGTGTGTGTGTGTGTGTGTGTGTGTGTAGACAGAGCTCAGAGCTCAGGGATTAAACCAAGGACACAGCACCAGACCTAACATAACCTTACCTAAACACACAGGCCTGGCTGCTGCTGCAGGCTGCTGTCCACAGAGACACACTGGTTCTAAACCAACATCAACTGAGTCTTACAGGAGAGGAAAACTAAGTAGAAAGAGAGAAGGAAAAGAACAGAGAGGTAGAGGGAAAATACAGAGAGAGAGGGGAGGAGAGAGAGAGAGAGAGAGAGAGAGAGGGGAGGAGAGAGAGAGAGAGAGAGAGGGGAGGAGAGAGAGAGAGAGAGAGAGAGAGAGAGAGAGAGAGAGAGAGAGAGAGAGGGGAAAGACTTACTCCTACAATCCCTCTCAGCTCTACCTCTATCTAACGGGAAGCCCCAGCCTCAGAGGAAACCAGACCAGACTGATTAGAGGAAACCAGACCAGACTGATCAGAGGAAACCAGACCAGACTGATCAGAGGACACCAGACCAGACTGATCAGAGGACACCAGACCAGACTGATCAGAGGACACCAGACCAGACTGATCAGAGGAGACAAGATCAGACTGATCAGAGGAAACCAGACCAGACTGATCAGAGGAAACCAGACCAGACTGATCAGAGGACACCAGACCACACTGATCAGAGAACACCAGACCAGATTGATCAGAGGACACCAGACAAGACTGATCAGAGAACACCAGACCAGACTGATCAGAGAACACCAGACCAGATTGATCAGATGACACCAGACCAGACTGATCAGAGGACACCAGACCAGACTGATCAGAGGACACCAGACCAGACTGATCAGAGGAAACTGGACAGGACGAGGGTGATAGAAAGCCAGACGATGGGTCAGATCAATTCCACGATTTTCATAAACCGGCTGAAGCCTGCCTGGAGCGCAGCACGCTATCAAAACAACCACAGCCTGAGAGGTCCCAGCAGAGATACCTCTGATGGAGAGAGAGAGAGAGGGTAGGAGGGGAGTAAGAGAGAGAGAGGGTAGGAGGGGAGAAAGAGAGAGAAAGAGAGAGGGTAGGAGGGGAGAAAGAGAGAGGGTAGGAGGGGAGAAAGAGAGAGAAAGAAAGAGGGTAGGAAGGGAGAAAGAGAGAGAAAGAGAGAGTGGGAGGGGAGAAAGAGAGAGGGTAGGAGGGGAGAAAGAGAGAAAGAAGGTAGGAGAGGAGAAAGAGAGAAAGAGGGTAGGAGTGTAGAAAGAGAGAGAGACCCCTGAACTCTTAGAGAGAGAGGGTAGGAGGGGAGGAACAGATTTTACGCTGGCCTGAGAGACGGCTACTAATCTATACCTGAAGAATCTCCTCTCCTACTGCTACAATGCATCCTCTGTAGGCCGTGAAAGTCAGACAACCTGATAAGAGTATCCTGTACATTCCTCTGTCCAGGCCGTGATAGACAGACTGATAAGAGTATCCTGTACATTCCTCTGTCCAGGCCGTGATAGTCAGACACACTGATGAGAGGATCCAGGACATCCACAGTCTGGATTCAATGAACATCGTTCTGTGGACTAACTTCAGAACTTCTGGCTGGAGTTACTGTATTTATTGAAGGATAACAAAGTAATGAGGATTCAATGTAAGAATCTGTTCAGTGGACAATCGACAACTCCAGGGTGGGTTGGTAAATACACTGTTGTCTTATCACCCAGTGACCTGGGATCCAGTGGAGGTGATCCTCTAGGGTCCAGTGGAGGTGATCCTCTAGGTGATCCTCTAGGATCCTGTGGAGGTGATCCTCTAGGATCCAGTGGAGGTGATCTTCTAGGATCCTGTGGAGGTGATCCTCTAGGATCCTGTGGAGGTGATCCTCTAGGATCCAGTGGAGGTGATCCTCTAGGATCCAGTGGAGGTGATCCTCTAGGATCCTGTGGAGGTGATCCTCTAGGATCCTGTGGAGGTGATCCTCTAGGATCCAATGGAGGTGATCCTCTAGGATCCTGTGGAGGTGATCCTCTAGGATCCTGTGGAGGTGATCCTCTAGGATCCAGTGGAGGTGATCCTCTAGGATCCTGTGGAGGTGATCCTCTAGGGTCCAGTGGAGGTGATCCTCTAGGTGATCCTCTAGTGTCCAGTGGAGGTGATCCTCTAGGATCCAGTGGAGGTGATCCTCTAGGATCCAGTGGAGGTGATCCTTTGGGATCCAGTGGAGGTGATCCTCTAGGTGATCCTCTAGGATTCAATGGAGGTGATCCTCTAGGATCCAGTGGAGGTGATCCTCTAGGGTCCAGTGGAGGTGATCCTCTAGGGTCCAGTGGAGGTGATCCTCTAGGATCCCGTGGAGGTGATCCTCTAGGGTCCAGTGGAGTTGATCCCAGAGAGTAATCAGTCTCAGCGCCACTGCTTAGGACCACATGTAGGGGTTCCAGAGATCATCAGGGGTCACTATGACCACATTTAGGGGTTCCAGAGATCATCAGGGGTCACTAAGACCACATGTAGGGGATCCAGATATCATCAGGGGTCACTAAGACCACATGTAGGGGTTCCAGAGATCATCAGGGGTCACTAGGGGTCAGCAGGCTTTCCTCGGGGTCAAGTTCCATTGACATCTCTAATCTACTAACAACGCCAGGGGGAGAGAGGAGAGGAGAGGAGAGGAGAGTAACACTAACAGTCTACAGGGAAAAGGTTGGTGTTTCAGAACAGGGGACGCTGTAAGCCGATATAGACACACAACTGTAACTGTGGTACATCTGTACTGTATTACTGTGTTGCACTGTGTTGTGGCCAAATGAAAATAAGGGCCAGTGGACTGTGACTAAGGGCCAGTGGACTGTGACTAAGGGCCAGTGGACTGTGACTAAGGGCCAGTGGACTGTGACTAAGGGCCAGTGGACTGTGACTAAGGGCCAGTGGACTGTGACCAAGGGCCAGTGGACTGTGACCAAGGGCCAGTGGACTGTGACCAAGGGCCAGTGGACTGTGACTAAGGGCCAGTGGGCTGTGACTAAGGGCCAGTGGGCTGTGACTAAGGGCCAGTGGGCTGTGACTAAGGGCCAGTGGACTGTGACTAAGGGCCAGTGGGCTGTGACTAAGGGCCAGTGGGCTGTGACTAAGGGCCAGTGGACTGTGACCAAGGGCCAGTGGACTGTGATTTTTTATTTATTTAACCTTTATTTAAAAAGGCACACAGTTGAAGTATTAACACAATCAGCTAACGAGTGAGATGCAGTGAGTCAGAAGAAGCCGTCTGTCCGTCTGTTACATGATTAACACCATCAGAACCTCCACCGTCAGAACCACCACCATCAGAACCACCACCGTCAGAACCTCCACCATTAGAACCACCACCATCAGAACCTCCACCATCAGAACCACCACCATCAGAGCCTCCACCATCAGAACCACCACCGTCAGAACCACCACCGTCAGAACCTCCACCGTCAGAACCACCACCGTCAGAACCACCACCGTCAGAACCTCCACCGTCAGAATCACCACCGTCAGAAACTCCACCATCAGAACCACCACCATCAGAACCACCACCATCAGAACCTCCACCATCAGAACCACCACCATAAGAACCACCACCATCAGAGCCTCCACCATCAGAACCACCACCATCAGAACCACCACCATCAGAACGTCCACCGACAGAACCTCCACCATCAGAACCACCACCATCAGAACCTCCACCATCAGAACCACCACCATCAGAACCACCACCATCAGAACCTCCACCATCAGAACCACCACCATCAGAGCCTCCACCATCAGAACCACCACCGTCAGAACCACCACCGTCAGAACCTCCACCGTCAGAACCACCACCGTCAGAACCACCACCATCAGAACCTCCACCGTCAGAATCACCACCGTCAGAAACTCCACCATCAGAACCACCACCATCAGAACCACCACCATCAGAACCTCCACCATCAGAACCACCACCATAAGAACCACCACCATCAGAGCCTCCACCATCAGAACCACCACCATCAGAACCACCACCATCAGAACGTCCACCGACAGAACCTCCACCATCAGAACCACCACCATCAGAACCTCCACCATCAGAACCACAACCATCAGAACCACCACCATCAGAACCACCACCATCAGAACCTCCACCATCAGAACCACCACCATCAGAACCACCACCATCAGAACCACAACCATCAGAACCACAACCATCAGAACCACAACCATCAGAACCACCACCATCAGAACCACAACCATCAGAACCACAACCATCAGAACCACAACCATCAGAACCTCCACCATCAGAACCACCACCATCAGAACCACCACCATCAGAACCACCACCATCAGAACCACCACCATCAGAACCACCACACACTCAATCAACTCAATTGAAAAAGTATTTAAAAAATATTGAAATTGGAAGCTGTTCTTGTACAGCCTGTGTGCCAGCCAGAGTAGTTTCCTAGGTTACCTAGAAGAGACAGGCCTATGAGCTGTAGCTGGCTGGCCAGAGTAGTTTCCTAGTTGACCTAGAAGAGACAGGCCTATGAGCTGTAGCTGGCTGGCCAGAGTAGTTTCCTAGGTTACCTAGAAGAGACAGGCCTATGAGCTGTAGCTGGCTGGCCAGAGTAGTTTCCTAGGTTACCTAGAAGAGACAGGCCTATGAGCTGTAGCTGGTTGGCCAGAGTAGTTTCCTAGGTTACCTATGAGCTGTAGCTGGCTGGCCAGAGTAGTTTCCTAGGTTACCTAGAAGAGACAGGCCTATGAGCTGTAGCTGGCTGGCCAGAGTAGTTTCCTAGGTTACCTAGAAGAGACAGGCCTATGAGCTGTAGCTGGCTGGTCAGAGTAGTTTCCTAGGTTACCTAGAAGAGACAGGCCTATGAGCTGTAGCTGGCTGGCCAGAGTAGTTTCCTAGGTTACCTAGAAGAGACAGGCCTATGAGCTGTAGCTGGCTGGCCAGAGTAGTTTCCTAGGTTACCTATGAGCTGTAGCTGGCTGGCCAGAGTAGTTTCCTAGTTGACCTAGAAGAGACAGGCCTATGAGCTGTAGCTGGCTGGCCAGAGTAGTTTCCTAGGTTACCTATGAGCTGTAGCTCGCTGGCCAGAGTAGTTTCCTAGGTTACCTAGAAGAGACAGGCCTATGAGCTGTAGCTGGCTGGCCAGAGTAGTTTCCTAGGTTACCTATGAGCTGTAGCTGGCTGGCCAGAGTAGTTTCCTAGTTGACCTAGAAGAGACAGGCCTATGAGCTGTAGCTGGCTGGCCAGAGTAGTTTCCTAGTTGACCTAGAAGAGACAGACCTATGAGCTGTAGCTGGCTGGCCAAAGTAGTTTCCTAGGTTACCTAGAAGAGACAGGCCTATGAGCTGTAGCTGGCTGGCCAGAGTAGTTTCCTAGGTTACCTAGAAGAGACAGGCCTATGAGCTGTAGCTGGCTGGCCAGAGTAGTTTCCTAGTTGACCTAGAAGAGACAGACCTATGAGCTGTAGCTGGCTGGCCAGAGTAGTTTCCTAGGTTAGCTAGAAGAGACAGGCCTATGAGCTGTAGCTGGCTGGCCAGAGTAGTTTCCTAGGTTACCTAGAAGAGACAGGCCTATGAGCTGTAGCTGGCTGGCCAGAGTAGTTTCCTAGTTGACCTAGAAGAGACAGGCCTATGAGCTGTAGCTGGCTGGCCAGAGTAGTTTCCTAGGTTACCTAGAAGAGACAGGCCTATGAGCTGTAGCTGGCTGGCCAGAGTAGTTTCCTAGGTTACCTAGAAGAGACAGGCCTATGAGCTGTAGCTGGTTGGCCAGAGTAGTTTCCTAGGTTACCTATGAGCTGTAGCTGGCTGGCCAGAGTAGTTTCCTAGGTTACCTAGAAGAGACAGGCCTATGAGCTGTAGCTGGCTGGCCAGAGTAGTTTCCTAGTTGACCTAGAAGAGACAGGCCTATGAGCTGTAGCTGGCTGGCCAGAGTAGTTTCCTAGGTTACCTAGAAGAGACAGGCCTATGAGCTGTAGTTGGCTGGCCAGAGTAGTTTCCTAGGTTACCTAGAAGAGACAGGCCTATGAGCTGTAGCTGGCTGGCCAGAGTAGTTTCCTAGGTTACCTAGAAGAGACAGGCCTATGAGCTGTAGCTGGCTGGCCAGAGTAGATTCCTAGGTTACCTAGAAGAGACAGACCTATGAGCTGTAGCTGGCTGGCCAGAGTAGATTCCTAGGTTACCTAGACAAGACAGGCCTATGAGCTGTATCTGGCTGGCCAGAGTAGTTTCCTAGGTTACCTATGAGCTGTAGCTGGCTGGCCAGAGTAGTTTCCTAGTTGACCTAGAAGAGACAGGCCTATGAGCTGTAGCTGGCTGGCCAGAGTAGTACCCTAGGTTACCTATGAGATGTAGCTGGCTGGCCAGAGTAGTTTCCAAGGTCACCTAGAAGAGACAGGCCTATGAGCTGTAGCTGGCTGGCCAGAGTAGTTTCCTAGGTTACCTATGAGCTATAGCTGGCTGGCCAGAGTAGTTTCCTAGTTGACCTAGAAGAGACAGGCCTATGAGCTGCAGCTGGCTGGCCAGAGTAGTTTCCTAGTTGACCTAGAAGAGACAGGCCTATGAGCTGCTGCTGGCTGTTCTTACCTTGCTAGGGATGCGTGCAGTCAGAAGGAAGGCCCGGTGAGATGAGAGAGCCTGAGGAAAACAGAGAAAATAAAATAAAATAAGTTAAACATCACACAGCAACTACAAGGCAGCTGTAGAACATCACACAGCAACTCCAAGGCAGCTGTAGAACATCCCACAGCAACTACAAGGCAGCTGTAGATCATCCCACAGCAACTACAAGGCAGCTGTAGATCATCACACAGCAACTCCAAGGCAGCTGTAGAACATCACACAGCAACTCCAAGGCAGCTGTAGAACATCACACAGCAACTCCAAGGCAGCTGTAGAACATCACACAGCAACTACAAGGCAGCTGTAGAACATCACACAGCAACTACAAGGCAGCAGTAGAACATCACACAGCAACTACAAGGCAGCTGTAGAACATCACACAGCAACTACAAGGCAGCTGTAGAACATCACACAGCAACTACAAGGCAGCTGTAGAACATCACACAGCAACTACAAGGCAGCTGTAGAACATCACACAGCAACTCCAAGGCAGCTGTAGAACATCACACAGCAACTACAAGGCAGCTGTAGAACATCACACAGCAACTCCAAGGCAGCTGTAGAACATCACACAGCAACTACAAGGCAGCTGTAGAACATCACACAGCAACTACAAGGCAGCTGTAGAACATCACACAGCAACTACAAGGCAGCTGTAGAACATCACACAGTAACAACAAGGCAGTAGTAGATCATCACACATCAACTACAAGGCAGCAACAAGTACCAAAAGGTGATCATGATGAAAATACCTTTCTGAACACGTGTGACAGGTTGAGAAGAAAAACACTAACAGACAAGCACATTCCTGACTTGACATTGAGCTGAGTTTGTCTGATAGAACAGGACAGAAACAGGGAAGGATGGGGAAAACCCCAAGGGGAAAATGAGGAAGATACGGGGGAACACACCAGTCACCAGCGGAGTCAGAAGGAAAAGTTGTCCACTGTGTCATGTTTAAAAACAAGGCCTGGGCAAGATGGCCTCCTTCCAGCAGAAGAGGACAGTGACGGATATTTGTTTTGGCTGAGGGACATTTAGAGTGACCCCACAGGGCCTGAGAACAGGGGAAAGAGAATGGGGGAAGAGAGAGAATGAGAGAGCCAAAGTGAGAGAAGAGAGAGACAGATAGAAGAATGGACTCGTCTTGCTGGGTCTCCTCATCCCCTGACCTGACTAGATTCAGAGAGACAACTTCTGTGTGCTGTGGCCTCACCTCATCGCTCTCTCTCTCCTCTCTTTCTCTCTCTTTTAAAGAGCACCAATTACTCATGGTTTTGTGTACCATTCTTTAAAAATAGGAAAAATACCAGAATATTCTCTAACTCTCAGGAAGAGTCCTTACAAACAAATCTATGATTCTAAACCAAACCATTACAACACATCACCATGTCTGTGTTCCAAATGGAACCCCATTCCCTATATAGTGGACTACTGTGTTCCAAATGGAACCCTATTCCCTATATAGTGGACTACTGTGTTCCAAATGGAACCCCATTCCCTATATAGTGGACTACTGAGTTGAAATGGAACCCTATTCCCTATATAGTGGACTACTGTGTTCCAAATGGAACCCTATTCCCTATATAGTGGACTACTGTGTTCCAAATGGAACCCTATTCCCTATATAGTGGACTACTGTGTTGAAATGGAACCCTATTCCCTATATAGTGGACTACTGAGTTGAAATGGAACCCTATTCCCTATATAGTGGACTACTGAGTTGAAATGGAACCCTATTCCCTATATAGTGGACTACTGTGTTCCAAATGGAACCCTATTCCCTATATAGTGGACTACTGTGTTGAAATGGAACCATATTCCCTATATAGTGGACTACTGTGTTGAAATGGAACCCTATTCCCTATATAGTGGACTACTGTGTTCCAAATGGAACCCTATTCCCTATATAGTGGACTACTGTGTTCCAAATGGAACCCTATTCCCTATATAGTTTACTACTGTGTTGAAATGGAACCCTATTCCCTATATAGTTTACTACTGTGTTCCAAATGGAACCCTATTCCCTATATATCTACTTGGAATGCAGAAAAATACATCTCTTTTCTCCATAATCTGCCTGATTCAGTTCCCTGTCCTCCACAGAGTGATTCAGTTCCATAATTAGGTTGGGAATGAGAGTCATTATACTCAACTCAAATGAGGTCGTTCACCCAAATCAGAGTTGTTCCTGTTTTAGCTACTGCCATGGGGCCTTCTCTGACTCAGCATCGTCACACACGTGACTCCCGCAAAGAGACAGACAGACGCTTTCATACAGCCTGTCACAGGACAATGAATGTAAATCTTTAGGTACTGAGCTCCAGTCATCGAGGCCCCCGTGGTAAATGAGCTCATCTCTGCTTGACTCAACACACAGCAGACAGAGATCCAGAGACTGCTGCTCTGTACAGGAACAGGATATTACAGGATGTGACTCTGCTGTCATCTCTTCCTGGTCTGAACATGGTAATAAAGGAAACCCTGCAGCTCTCAAAACACTGAGTACCCAGCCCAGTGACTACTGAGTACCCAGCCCAGTGACTACTGAGTAACCAGCCCAGTGACTACTGAGTACCCAGCCCAGTGACTACTGAGCACCCAGCCCAGTGACTACTGAGTACCCAGCCCAGTGACTACTGAGTACCCAGCCCAGTGACTACTGAGCACCCAGCCCAGTGACTACTGAGTACCCAGCCCAGTGACTACTGAGTACCCAGCCCAGTGACTACTGAGTACCCAGCCCAGTGACTACTGAGCACCCAGCCCAGTGACTACTGAGTACCCAGCCCAGTGACTACTGAGTACCCAGCCCAGTGACTACTGAGCACCCAGCCCAGTGACTACTGAGCACCCAGCCCAGTGACTACTGAGTAACCAGCCCAGTGACTACTGAGCACCCAGCCCAGTGACTACTGAGCACCCAGCCCAGTGACTACTGAGTAACCAGCCCAGTGACTACTGAGTACCCAGCCCAGTGACTACTGAGTACCCAGCCCAGTGACTACTGAGTACCCAGCCCAGTGACTACTGAGTACCCAGCCCAGTGACTACTGAGTACCCAGCCCAGTGACTACTGAGTACCCAGCCCAGTGACTACTGAGCACCCAGCCCAGTGACTACTGAGTACCCAGCCCAGTGACTACTGAGCACCCAGCCCAGTGACTACTGAGTACCCAGCCCAGTGACTACTGAGTACCCAGCCCAGTGACTACTGAGTACCCAGCCCAGTGACTACTGAGCACCCAGCCCAGTGACTACTGAGTACCCAGCCCAGTGACTACTGAGCACCCAGCCCAGTGACTACTGAGTACCCAGCCCAGTGACTACTGAGCACCCAGCCCAGTGACTACTGAGTACCCAGCCCAGTGACTACTGAGTACCCAGCCCAGTGACTACTGAGCACCCAGCCCAGTGACTACTGAGTACCCAGCCCAGTGACTACTGAGTACCCAGCCCAGTGACTACTGAGCACCCAGCCCAGTGACTACCCCAGCCAGTG